>NW_016107752.1:922848-924698 GCF_001604975.1 Cebus imitator
TTTTTGGAGACAGAATCTCGCTCTGTTGCCAGGCTGGAGTGAAATGGCGCAATCTCGGCTCACTGCAATCTCGGCCTCCTGGGTTCAAGTGATTCTCCTCCCTCAGCCGCCTGAGTAACTGGGATTACAGGCGGCTGCCACCACGCCCAACTAATTTTTGTATTTTTAGTAGAGACAGGGTTTCACCATGTTGGTATTGATCTTCTGACCTTGTTATCCACCCGCCTTAGCCTCCCAAAGTGCTGGGATTACAGACGTGCCCAGCCTGATTAGTAAAATGTATTTCTAACTATGTTTCCAGTTCTTAAACTTAATCTTCACTTCAATCCATTCTCCCCCACTGTTAACAGGTAGATCTTTGAAGTATTTTTACCATGCTCAAAGACGTTCAATGGCTTTTCATGACTTGCAAGATAAAATTTCAATCATCTTAGGCTGGCACACAAGGAACATTGTCTGGGCCTCAGTTTATCCTTCAGTTTCATATCCATTACTTCCTCCCAACCCCGATTCAATAAAAGCAGTAATTTTAGCTCCTTGATAACCTCATGCTCTCCTGTGCTTGTTTGCCTTTGCAAATCTTCTCTTTGCCTAGAATATGTTTCTCATCCCATCAGCCCAAAGACAACCTCCTGTGTGAGTTCTTCATTAATGCCTTCATTGTGCGTTTTATATATACCTATATCAGAATACCTGTAAATTGTCTACTTAAATGATTGTTTTTATGTGTTACTTTCTGTGAGACTGAAAACCTGTGCTTCTTGAGGACCAAACAAGGGATTTTTTTCATCTTTGTATTCTCAGTGTATTATATAGGGCAAGGGCAGGCACCGAATAAACATTTGCAGAATAAACAAATGTGTGGAAGAAAACCTATGTGGTCCAATGTTCATTTACAGAGCTTACTTAGGACACATTTGTTGGAAATGTGATTTATAGTGATTATAGCTCTTCCTCTAAATCAGGAGCCAGAGTCAACAAAACACATGCTTCAATAGTGGCCTCAATGTCAGCCTTCTATATACCTGTCAAAGCCAGGCAAGCCAGTGTGGACAGGGTACACCAAGGTACACCTTAGAATCCCCCTTTGTTCCTAACGCTTTACAAATATTTTTTGAGACTGAGGGAGGGACGAAAACTCAATGTACTTTGGTTTATCATGTAATAATGCCTAGTAAAGGCCATGACTCTAAAAAACCTAAGGCAGGTGTGGGATAATATTTGTCCTTTGTTACACCATGTCAATTTAGCAGGCAGTTAACTAACTCTTGGCTCAGATAATAAAATAAACCAAACATATTAAAATTAGCAATGGAGGGAGACGTTTTTATTTGTATGTGTGTATACGTCAAGTAGTAGCCATCCTTTACTCCCTGATCATGGCCCAAATAGAGATTTTTTTCCCTTTGGGGCCAATGTTTGGGTGTTGAAGTTGAGTTTATTAAGGAACGCAGTAGGCTTCTTACTAGAGAGGGCAGTAGTGACATTAGCAAAAACCCTCCGAGGGGAAGCAGAATCTGAAGGTATGTAGCTATGAGGCATAGGCATTATTACTATGGGCATTACTCTTCTATTTCTAGCTTTTGTCATTCAGGCATCGTTTAATTATGGAGCTGATGGGTTAACTCTCTACAGCTCTGTTCATACATGGTGCATGGTATATACAAGATGACTTCCCGGCTTTGAAAAATGAAAGGGCGGCTTCTTTACTCAGGAAGATCAAAACTTATTGAGGGCTGGGCGCGGTGGCTCAAGCCTGTAATCCCAGCACTTTGGGAGGCCGAGGCGGGTGGATCACGAGGTCAAGAGATCGAGACCATCCTGGTCAACATGGTGAAACCCCGTCTCTA
>NW_016107752.1:924854-942280 GCF_001604975.1 Cebus imitator
AACTTATTGAGGAAGGTACATCTTCAAGTGAGTAATATATGTCACATGAAATGTGTGACAATGTTTTGTGTGAAATGCGTTGATGGCAGAGCGAGAAGTAGCTAACATTGTCTCCATAGTCCACTAAGAAAATAAATCAATACATCAGGGTGTTACAAGAACCCTCCTCATGTCTGTATTGTATCACAAGAATATTTCCCAATGCAGAAGAGGAGAAACAGGGAGAGGAAATCAGTGGTGCTTCTGTTTGAGCATAGGACAAGTTGGGCACTAGTGGGAGATTGGAGGCAGAAGGAAGATAGAAGCCAAGGTATCTCTCTCCTTCTCTCATTTTCCTGGATAGCATCTTCAGTAGTTGCTAAGTCTCCTCCTTAACTCTGGCACAGGCCAAGCCTCCTGGCAGGTTTCTAGATTCCACATCACCTCCATACCAGGAGGTCCTTCACACTGCAGAATGGCAGCAGCTTCCTGAAACAACCTCTGTCTGGTTTCTTAGCTCTTTCATTAAAAGCACAACCCATTCTAGGCATTTAATTCCCTCTGTTCAAAATAATTTTGATTTTTATTTTCCTATTTGACTTTGATGCACTATTGTATCAGACAAATAAAATTAAGAATAGAAAATGTAAACCTTGTATAAATCTGGATTCTTCTTTGTGCAAAGAATTCAGTAGTTAGAAATTACCAATAATCTCATTTCTTCTTTCACTTTTGTTTTATACTTTATGATCAGCTTTTGAGTCCAAAATACTAAGGTATTTTTTGAAAAACCAATGTCAGAAATTCTGAGATTTTTAAACAAACAGGCTGTTCCACAACAGTCAAATAATTAGGATTAAAAGGCTATGCACAACGCCTAGCACAATACCGAAGAAGAAAATAGACACTCTCAGATCTTTATAAATAGAAAATGCCAGTAATCCCACTTTGCTTGACCTTTGGCATCTATAAAAAATGGCATAGATATTCTTTTTTGTTGTTGTTTGTTTGTTTTTGGAGATGGAGTCTTGCTCTGTCACCAGGCTGGAGTACAGTGGCGCAATCTCGGCTCACTACAGCCTCCGACTCCTGGGTTCAAGTGATTCTTCCACCTCAGCCTCCTGAGTAGCTGGGACCACAGGCGCATGCCACCATGCCCGGCTAAGTTTTTTGTATTTTTAGTAGAGACGGGGTTTAACCGTGTTGGCCAGGATGGTCTCGATCTCTTGACCTCTTGATCCGCCCGCCTCGGCCTCCCAAAGTGCTGGGATTACAGGTGTGAGCCACTGCACCCGGCCAATAATGGCATAAATATTCTAAGAAGAGAAACCAAATTTTTTCATTTCAAAGTAAAAACAATAAAATATATACCATGAAACAAAAATTTCGTACCAAAATTAATAAAAATAATGACTTTAAAATTATAAATGCTAATAATAACATAAAATAAATATTGATAAATCGCTATTTAGTGTTAAACATCACACTACCCTTAAACAGTTAATGAAGGCATCAACTCTCCGGGCCTCAAGTTTCTTTGGTGGAAACCAAAGAGCTTAGATCACAATAGCTTTTCCCAACTGTTGATCCTCAAGTCTAGCAGTTTATATAACTAAAGATAATATTAATTTACCTATTGCAACATCCATTATTTAAATTAAAAATCAAATAATTATGTAGAAGGTGTTTGCTTTAGAAGAGACTAGTTTATGGCTCTTCATTTGTCCTTAAATAAGCATGCTAAGTTCAGAGAAGTCAGATGAGCTGGCTCATGACTCAGTCACTGTTTCTGTCTCAATTGATAACTCCTAGCCAGTACATTAGTTTTAAACAGCACATTGCTTTTTTTAAATTCTCGGTCAAATGCTGTTGAATTTATATCCATAATTGACCATTTGTTAAAGGCAGGAAGCATGGGGAACACTGATGTTGAAATGCAATAAGGAAACTAGGGACATAATAATATAATTCTGCAAATTTTGTTCATTTTCTCTTCATCAGGTCAAAATTCTTCTGTGTATTTTGTACTTCAGAAATCCATTTGAAAAGCATAAACTAATGTAATGGTTATTAAACATGGCTTTGAATCATGAGAAAAAAAAATTACCCAGTGTACAATGTATTATTCGCAGACATTTCAAATAACAATTTGAATCTCTTCTTATGCATGCAGTCAGAAACAAAACATGATAATCATAAAAGTAAACCAGTCAATTTATTTCTTTAAGTATGGAGCAAGAACTCCACACATCTGGTCATAATTTAGCAGCTTTTTCATATTATAACATGCATTTTTAAATGTATATTTCAATGGCTATTTAGTCACAAAACCAAATATGCCACACTATTAGATTTTTTCTTTTCAACAAATTCTGGCCTTTAAAATAAAACTAAATTTTAAAAAAAACTGATTTTTAACGGAAAAGGTGGAAATTTATATTTTTATGTATTATTTCTGTTCTTAAGGTTGCACTTAAATATTTTATATTTTTAAACAATTCATTAACCCAAACTATATGTATATATTTACTTACTTAAAATATATATCACGCAAAAATTATTTTAAAAATTAAAATTCTACAGACTCTGTGGAGCTATATATTGAAAAGAAAGTTTTTTTCAAGTCCAAGGTGTTTGGAAAATGCTACCCTTAGCTAATCTCCAAGACTTCATGAATCCAGTGGCTTTGATGATCCAAATTAGACTATTTCGAAGAAAATTCTAATGTCATTCTTTGGACCCTGAAATGACTAACTCAAAGAGAAAACTGAAAAAAGAAATTGTCCGCAAAACAACCATCCATTAAAAATCTCTTCTCTGTTTTCTACTTTCCCCTACCTCTCTGCTCTCATCATGCCCTCTTTGTGGCTGTATGATCCAGTTTTGCATAGATACAAAATCAGCCCTCATAAAAAACATTCATGCCATCTAAAAATGTGGGGTTTGTTTTTGCTTTTGTTTTTTGAGACAAGAGTCTAGCTCTAGCCAGGCTGGAGTGCAGTGGCGCAATCTCAGCTCACTGCAACCTTCTCCTCCCTGGTTCAAGGAATTCTCCTGCCTCAGCCTCCCAAGTAGCTGGGATTACAGGCATGCACCACCATGCCCAGCTTATTTTTGTATTTTTAGTAGAGATAGGGTTTCACCATGTTGGCCAGGTTGGTCTCGATCTCCTGACCTGGTGATACACTCACCTTGGCCTCCCAAAGTGCTGGGATTACAGGTGTGAGCCACCACATCCAGCCCTAAAAATGTTTTCATAGAAACTTATATTTTTCACATTGGGAGATAAGAAGGGTTTCTGTTTTTGGCATTTGAAAGTCTGGAGTCTGGTATTTAAGATATCTTTTTATTCTTTTTCCCCTTTATTTCTATTTATTATTTATTTTTGAGATGAATTTTCCCTCTTGTTTCCCAGGCTGTAGTGCAATGGTGCAATCTCAGCTCACTGCAATCTCCCTCTCCCAGGTTCAAGTGATTCTTGTGCCTCAGCCTCCCAAGTAGCTGGAATTACAGGCCTCCATCACCAAGCCTAGCTAATTTTTGTATTTTTAGTAGAGACAGGGTTTCATCATGTTGGTCAGGGTGGTCTCAAACTCCTGACCTCTGGTGATTCACCCACCTTGGCCTCCCAAAGCACTGGGATTACAAGTGTAAGCCACTGTACCCAGCCTTCCCCTTTTATTTCTAACTTTACAGAACAAAAAGCCTGAGTCTTTAATCCTAATGGGACTGAATTTTATGGAGGATGGTCTATAAATAGATGCAAAATATTATGGATTTGAATGTTTACATGGAATTTATAGAGTACATAGAACAAAAAAAAAGAAAAACTCTCAAATGCAACATATTCACTTTTCAGATTCTGGTCACTATGTGCAAATTATAAAAAGAAGAGTTCTAGTGAATGTCTACTTAACGAATTTTCTAGTTTGCAATACCAATCGTCAATTCCTGAAAAAATTTTCAATGAAAATATCTAATTCTGTTTTTCTATACTGAAAGTCCCGGTAGCTTAGAATCACAGTTTAAGTTACTATTCTCAAAGTAAAATTGTCACTCTTGGAGTTGAGTGGAGACTTACTCTGTCTCCTTCTTGGATAATAATGAAGAAAGCACTTTTATATCAAAAATGTTGCCCGTGTAGCTGAGACTGTAGTTTGAGTTCACGACAGGTGTCTTGCATTTGATAATTATTACCAGCACCTAATCTGCTACCTGTCTTTTTTAGTGACTGGAAATTAGGGCAAGAGACTGCTGAGCATAAAGGCAAAGGGGCACAGAAATGAATTATTCTTCTAAAATGGGCCTCTGCACAGAGTATGTTAACACTTCCTAATGAATCTCACGGGTGAAATTTTGAAATGCATAAAAATACCAACACAATACAAGGGGATAGGGTGTTCTTGTTATGCAATGCCAATTTTACAACAATATGTATTCTACTGATGGCGAAGTCATTTCACAGCATCTGGATGGAATAAAACACACTCAACACTAAAGCTATGTTGAACAACTGTTAAAACTTGCAAGCCCTAGAGTCATCACGAGCATATATAATGCATCTCTACTGATGTACAAAATTTATTGTATTTGTCATGCCTTTTATATGTCATGAAGAGAATATTTTTGTAGTGATTAGTTCAATACTGAGTCATTGAAATATAGTCATAACTGAAAATCATAAAGCAGTGAATACTACAATATAGGCAGTACTTTATAGAGATATAATCCATTGTATATTTCAATTCCCTACATTCTTTCTATTTTTTATACTACAGCTTTACCTAACATTTATGTCTACCTATTCTAAGCTAGACAAAGCCATGGACTGATGTCTATATAAACATCATTTCATTTAATCTCATAACAATCAGAAAGGATAGAAATAATATTTTATGTGCATTATTACAAAATCAGAAATTTTAACTTTTAGAATAAAAATGGAAAAGGCCACCCATAGTTCAAGCTTTACATTTTCCTTATTGGTGGCAATTTCATAGAGATGAGCACGTTTTTCCGAGAGTTCCCTCCAATTACCCAGAGACAGCTGTAGTCTCTCATTTTGGGTGTTGACATCCCTCCTTGAAGCACCTACTATTTCTGGAGAATGGTACACTTTCCCCGGCCAAGCCTAGGTCTTTTACCCATGCTTGAAACTGAAGGATAGGGGTGGGGTTTGCCAGTCTATGAAAACCACATGGACTAAGAATAGGGAAGGGGTTTTCCCACGGAGATTCTGGGCAGCAGACCAAAATAAAAATATGTTTTTATTATGTTCTGCTCCTTGGTTGCTAACACCCATTCACACTAGTCTCCCGAAATAAACATGCAAAACTGCCTCACCTGACAGGATGCAACTGTCCCATATACAACCAAAAAAGTCTCCATCCCATCAAGAGACAATTCAAAATTTTGTTCAGTTGTTACATCCTAATATCCAATAAACCGTGAAAAATAATGAAACTCCCTCAACACAATCAATATATCATCGTAGAGGGTAAACAGGATAACTTTGAAAATACCCATCTGAAAAAGGGAACAAAGGGCAACAATAATTATGAATCTGTCTTTGTCTGCTTGGGTAGCTCTAATAAAATTCCCTGAGTGGGGTGGCTTATAAACAACAGAAAGGTATTTCTCACAGTCCTGAGTCTAAGAACAAGGTGTCAGAAGATTTGGTGTCTAACGAGGACCCATGTCCTAGTTCATGGATAGTATGTTTTTGTGGTGTTTTCACATGGTGGAAGGGGCGAAGGTCCTCTCTTATAAGAACACTAATCCTATTTATGAAAGCTCTACCATCATAATGTAATCACCTCACAAAATTCCTGCCTTGCAAAACTATCACATTGGCACAAACATTCAGACTACAGCAAGGATCAAAGCACAGCAATATCCAGGGCTGGGAAGAGCATTGACTCTGCCCTGACAGTGAGAAAGTTGCTCAGTCAATTAATTGAGTGTCTTAAAATTCTGTTCTCTAGTAAATATTCCTCGACCTTTACTTTTCTGGACCAAATATGAGTTGTGCCTTGGATGAGGATTTTCTTTCTGAGGGTTAGCGTCCTTCAGCAGCCCAGATTCTGTTGGGATAAGTCATGAGTTTTGCTTTAAATGCAGAATAACAACATACTTAGCATCAGTCTTGGTATTTCTCTAGCAATACACAGTGGGCCACGCCTTTCTGCAGGTTCTGCATCTTCAAATTCAATCAACTCCAGATCAAAACTATTTGAAAAATAAATGAATGTTTGCATGTGTACTGAACATGTATAGATATTTTTTCTTTTACATTATTCTCTAAACAGTACATTTAACAATTGTTTACATAGTATTAGGTATTACAATTAATCTAGAAATGAGTTAAAGAATACAGGAGGATGTGCATAGGTTATATGGAAATACTACACTTTCTATAAAGGACTTAAGCATCCAAGGATTTTGGTATCTGCTGGAATGCCTGGATTCAACTGCCCACAGTGAGGGACAACTAATTTCTTTAGCTTTTTAACTCTCTGATTGCTTGTTTCCAAATTCCTTATATGTGTTACATCTTTAAGTTTATTGATGACAGTTTTTCATTCGCTTATACTATTCTTTGCAAGTAAGGGTAACAGGGATATAAAAATTATGAGTTAAAATCACCAAGTCTCAAATCCCAGCATGTAAAAAGTAATTACACAATAAAGGTTGAAAGAGATATTATAATAAAAGTGCCTACGTGCTGTTATTATTTATTTTAAGTCTTTAATGATAAGTCACTTAAACAAGCGAACAACCCTGTGTGGCAATTAGTTGTAGTGTTGCCAAACCCTACATGTATCAAGTTATGCTTCTGATATATCAGTAGGAGATAAGGGACCATGTAGTGATAAGAATTGCAGAGAAAAGCCAGGGAATGTGTAAATAGTCTTTGCTGAGTTACCTAACCCCTTTATCAGTAATCTGAGGATAATAAAGATTGTAGTGGATTGTGGAGATCATTAGGACTTTTCTAAATATATTGCTACTTTTTTTCCTCTGAATACACAGAAAGGTTGTAATGTCCTGCCTCCTTTAAAGTTAGGTGTGGCCATGTGATTTGGCCAGTGACATGTGTCAGTACTAGATAGACAACTGAAGAGGCAGTGGACAATTCTCTCTCTTCTCTGTCTCTATTGTGTTGTTGCAGCTCATATGAAGATGAGGACCTCCATCAGCCCAGGTTCCTGATATGTGCAGAATCTTCCCCCATCCCATTTTGGATATGTAATGCAAACAAGAAATATCTTCTATTGGATTAAGCCACTCTGTTTCAGAGGTTGTTTTTAAAAGTATCAAATCAGATGACATAAAAGTTGCGTAATTCATGACACATTAACAGAAGCACATAAACATGTCGATTTTATTCTAGACAGAACTATTTAGGCTTGTTCAAATAATTATCCCTCCAGCAATATTGAGGTAATAATAACCGTATTACCTAATTTGAAGGTATACTGTGAAATTCTATTAAAGGTCTAAATCATATTTTATATGAAAGTTATAAAATGAAAAATATTACTTTTTCTGACCCCCACTTTGTATTAGCAATTATGTCCGTAAATTCAATTGTATTAATTTCTATATTTTTTCTTCTGCAGTCTAGATCTTTCAAGGCCAGACAGTATCACTGATAAATTACTTTCTTCAGCATACTTTAGAAACAAGGATATTTTCTTTCATCATGTCCTTTTTTAGTTATTAGAAATTACTTACTACTTTTAAAGAAATAAATCACCAAATTTAAATGGGTATTTTCTCAGCTATTATAAACTAGCTCCAAGTCCCTGGAGGCTACCTTACAGAACCTTTTCATTACTGAAATGAACTTCCTTTTTTTTTTCTTTTTTTCTTTTGAGATGGAGCCTTGCATTTTCGTCCGGGCCAGAGTGCAGTGGCACGATCTCGGCTCACTGCAACATCACCTCTCGGGTTTAAGCATTTCTCCAGCCTCAGCCTCCGGAGCAGCTGGGATTACAGCTGCCTGCCACCACACCTGGCTAATTTTTTGTATTTTTAGTAGAGATGGGGCTTCACTATGTTGGCCAGGCTAGTCTCAAACTCCTGACCTCAGGATCCGCCTGCCTCAGCCTCCCTGCTGGAATTACAGGCATGAGCCTCCACTCTTGGGCTGAAATCAACTTCTAAATACGAGCCTATTAAAAACAACAGAACAAAAAGGATATAAAACAACTAAAAATAATAATTCATCCAGAGAGAGGAGATTAGTTAAAATGAGGATGAATGAAAACAAGTCAAAGGGTAAAATGCAAATAAAGTTGAATCCTTGGGAGGATAATTTACACTTGTTTTCTACCTAAAGATAGGCTATATTTGTGAAGTGGTTAGCTTATAATTCTAAACTCTATTATTTATTTCCCTGGCCTTTGTTTTTCCTCATTGTCTCAGTGTATATCCTGGACTTGTAAAGAATCTACAATGAGCTGTTAAAACTCCATTTTTCACACATGTAAATACAATGTATGAAATATTGCCGAGTTTTCTTCTATACACGAAACTGTGCCTTGAGATAGTGGTATGCAGGAGAAGGCAACACGGGGAAAATAGAACAATCACCTACAAGTTGGCTGGAGACCAAGGTTCCCAAGCAGCTCTGCCTGACAGTATATAGTCAGATAGGAGATACTATTACGGTTTTCCCAGCAGTAGAAAGTTATTTGTCAAATATGTTCATGTTCTGTTCATCTTATACAAGGCTTTTCATACCTTAGTCAATGAAATGTCAGCTGTGCGCTCCGATTGCCTTTCTTAAGCTTTCACTTTACCTTAGTTGTTCTGGTTTTTCTCACTGAAATTCCCCGTTTACAGGGACACAAAGAGCTATTTTAAATAGGAAGCCAGCATTGGGTGCCAGATAGCATGCTGGTGCCACATAGCATTCATTCCATAGTGAAACTGCAAACCAAGACCTTTCTGTGCTAAAAGGCACCGTATCTCCTATCCTACTTCATTAGAATAGATTTCCTTCATGATGCCAGCTGCTTTTCTGGCACCAGACATGAAGACTCGGGCTAAATTATCCCAACTAAAACCATTGCTGGTGTCCTAGTACCAGACACACCACTCCGACCTCTCTTCCACCAGACTAAGTTAGAAGGCATAACCCCTCCAGGCCTGTTTTAGATTTTCTTGTTTTCCCTGCATTTTGTACTTTAGCATCATTCTTGTGGGCACTGTGTTACATGAACGAGTTGATTGCTGTTACTCACGAATGGATTTCACAGCTCTTCATGCAGAGGCTTGCTGCCTTTTTTTCATGACATTCCCCATAATGAGAATGATATAGTTCAAAGAATCACAAAGAAATAGGAATTAATAGTTTATACTCAAGGTGAGATAAAAGTCGTTGTGTTGTGAGGACTCTGCTTACAAATATCTATCTCTATGAATGATTTTCAACCAGTCTTCAGTGTAAATTATTGGTATGCTGAGGTTACTTGTATTCTTTTGAACATATTTTATAACTGTCTTATCACAAATGGAAGGATGTCATGATGTTCACTTTTTTAACTTTAAAAACCTAATCACTTTCACTACCTTCTAACGTTAAGATAAAGACAGAGAGCAAGTATTACCATTCTTCACCAAAGCTAAACAACAGGACAGGACATTTGGGCACAGGTTCAATGATTGCAAAGCAGTATACACTCATCTGAATATTAAATGGGAGAAAAAGAGTACATTAATATCTGGAGACTAGTTTTCATTTTATTAACTCTTTTTTTTTTAAGAAACAGAATGAAACTGACTTAAGCAAGAAGAGATTGCCTTATATATGTGAATGAGGCAGAGGTAGATAGGGCTTCAGATATTGGGTTGACTCCGCAGCTGAAAGGTGTCATTTAAGATTTTTTCCCCCATTAATCCATTGATTTTCATAGTATCACCTTCATTCTAAGACTGCCTAAATGGCTTCACAGTTTCAAAACCCACACCCACATCACATTCAGAAAGCTAGAAATAGCTGGCTACATCCAGCTGTCTTAGAGGAGTGAGGAATTCTCTCCATTCACTCAGCAACATCCAGCCAAGTGTCTTTGTCCAAGATTGCTAATTCCTAAATATATTCCATTGGTAGAAGTACATCCTGAGAAGCAAGGCTTAGAGGTAGACTCTGCGAAACAATCACTGTGGTAGGAAGAAGGAGATTATCCTGATGAGGTCACTCAGGCTTGTGGCAACTGTCTTGTAAGTGCATGGGCTCAGGGTCTCCTCTTTCCTACCCCCACTTCATTGCTACTTTGCAAGGGGAATTGATAGGAGGGGAATGTGAGAAAATCACAAGATCTACACTCCCAACAACTACTAAAGTATATTTTAGTCCTTAGAGGGTCTGCCCAAGGCTTGCTTTTGGTGAAGTTGTCTGGCTTTAAGATCATACAAACCTCCCCTTTATCAATGAGCTCTCTCAGAAGTGAGAAACCCGAAAGCTTCTGTTCAGTGTTCAGAGAATCACAAATTAACCAAAAATGTTTTATTACCTTCAAAGTACAAGATCTCCTGAAAAGTTTACAAGCTCAATTGAAGAAACTATCCTGAGGAAACGATTTAATAAAAATCCGGATACAAAATAATAAATTAGTATCATCTTTAGAATGGAGAGTAAACTACATTCCTGGTTTTTTAAAAAAGTAGTTACCCAGGGAACATATAAATAGGAGCAAACACACACACACACACACACACACACACACACACACACATTCACATATACATATATATGCATACACACATACATACATATATACTTTAATCATCTCAAAACTTTTTTTTCCATTTATACAGAGGCAGGAGGGAAATCCTAAAGTCTTCTTTAACTAATGTGATCCTCAATAAATTCTTGTTTCAGTTTAAAAGTATCCATCAGAGATTATACACTGAGTCTGGGCCACAGACATGCCCTGTTTGATGCCCATCTAGGCAGAGCTTACTCTCTGCAATTTGACCAAAAGCCACAAATCCCCTTCCCCATCCACAATTTACTCTTAATCCAGTCTTTAAAGATATTAGAGAACACTTATTAAAGATGTGATCTAGTTGTGGTCATAACCTGTCTTAACCAGGATATAAAGGTAAGCAAATAGTCAAGGAACTCCTTGGTAAGCAAGAAAAAAAGAAGCAGGATGGATGATTCAGGCCAAAATGAGGACATTCAAAACTAGCCTTGCCTCACAACTGGAGATTTTTCTGTCACTCTTTGCTTTTCTAGGTTCTCTTGTAATAACATACTTTTGTTATAGATAAGGTCAAACAAAATTGAGTATATGATAGCTTTAGCCATGCTATGGCAGTCACCCCACACCCTAGTCATGGAAATGTATTATTAGGTGTTTCTAGACTCTTCAGCCATGAATTATTATTTTAGTTCAGTTATTTCTATAGATGGCTGATCTCACTTGTTTCATGACAGTTGTTCTAATTTCATTCTCAGAGGGAAACCTTAATTCCAAGAGCCAAAAATTCCTAGCTGTTACCACCTAGGTACGAACTACAATTTTCACTGTGGGTGTTAAATTCAAGATTTAAAAATATTGGTTCAGTATCACAACATGATATTAAATTGATATTGAGTTCCTCTCACTCTTTTAAACATTTCCCTACAGAGAGAGTTTGCTCTCTTTGTAGGGTTATGTTTTTTCTTTACATAAGTATGATAACACATTTTAAAGAATAGAAGTGCCATACATAATATTCTCTCTGACAGTTTTGACATTAAAACAATCAGTGTTAGTCACATGCCACAATCGGGTATGGCAGGTCATGCCTCACTCGCTATGCTAAGTAAAGGGGTTTAATAAATTGCAAAAACTCATAAACCTTTGCAAGTTAAGTGGTGGTATAAAAGGTTTGTAGACCAAAGGAGTTTGAGCTACAATTTTCAGGACCTTTTCTTGTTCAGCATTTTTTTCTTAGCACCTAACACAATGCCCGGCACACACAGAAGGTTTGATAAATATTTTAAAATATGCTAATTAATTATAAAAGTTGGAAAAAAGCTAGGAATGAACAGATTCTCTTGCTAAGATACTTAAAATACAAGATTTTTTTCCCAGGTAGTAATATTCATGATGAAAATATAGATACCAACAAAACAATGAAAAAACTGATTTCTTTATTCAAACAACCATACTTTCAAATTACTATTAAATAACCAACACTACTCTTCAAAATTCACGGTAGAGCACTTGTTTCCTATAATTTCTCTGAAAACAAAGTCACAAATGTTTGTTTATAGAGTCTAAAATATTACAAAAAGTTTTTTGTGAACTTGACTCATGAGAAAATACAGTCTCTTTTAAAGAGAAGAGGATTAGGGATGAAAATAAAACATATTTCTGAACGTAAATATGGAAGTTCAAGTATCACAGGATTATCTGTGCAGTAAAAGACTTTCAATTTATTTAACCGCGGCATACATGCTAGGATAGTACATTTTATTTTATGTATTATAAATATATTTTTAAATACATAGAGAAAACTAAAGTTAAGGATATTATGATTAGCTGTTACATTTCAGATTTTCTAGGAGTCTGGACTATAGACATTTCAATTCAAAGTGTTTATTAAAGTACAAGCGTAGGAAATCTTTTGGGGTGGAGAAAGTTAGCTGAATGCTTGTTAGACTATTCCAACATGGAAAAGAGATGACAGCCCATCACCAATACCACCTGTAACTTTCTTTGGTTTAAGCAATTTAGAATACAACTTTCTTTTACTTATAATTCCAGTTTGATTCAAACTGTACTACCCCAAGCATCAATGCTCTTCAATATCTAATTTCACAGTTTTCTTAACACGTATCTCATGTTATTTATTATAGTCAGAGGCATCCCAACACCTTTGTCTATCTTTGCTACCTTTTAAATGGTTTATCTGGCAAACCATCAATCACAAATCATGAAACATATTTTAACTCAAGTAAGATCAGTTAAGAAAGACAACAAGGCTTGTGTGGCCTAATTGGAAGCATTACTCACATCAATAAGTGATAAATGCATGTCCTTGAAAAGAATATTTATCCTCCAGATCTGTCTGTAATGTATAATATGGAAAAGATTAAAATCTCCAATCACCTTCTAACTTCAGGCCATACAAATATTAATAAAAGCAACTAAAAGCTTTTGTGAAAATAAGTTTTCCAAAAAATCCCAATTTCGGGTTCAGAAGATTGCTCATATTGCCAGAAAAGTAAACATATGTATTCTGTTTATAATTTATTCCCTAGTTAAAACTAGAGCTTATGAACAAGTTGAAAGAAAATGCCCAGTAAATTTATGTAAATGTTTTAGCATGCTTCAAAAGCCTTAATAAATTAGCTTACTTGGCTTTATCCTGAATGACATGTGCTAGAAGTTTTCAATAATCTCGTATTTGATATCTGTCCTATTAAATAACTTTTATTAATTATAACATATCTAATTGAAAATTTATTCGTAAAAATACGTGTACTACTTTCTATGTCTTGGAGGATACATTAAACATATCTGAGTAAATATACTTCCAAAATAGAAAAAGACATGATATTGCTTTTATAAAATTTTAATTTAGAGAACATAGATGCAATCACTTATTCCATGAGGTCAATTGAACTACCACAGCCACATTAACCAAGTGGTGTTCACTTACTTTACAGGCAATTTATTATAACTGCAGCACTGTCTCAGGGATGGTTCACACAAATAATTTAACTTGGGTAAACACCATTTTCCAGTAATGATAGGACAAAACAAACTTTAGGAGCATTTATGAACAGTAATGTCTCACTCTCAGTACACATTTGCCAACCGATCTCTGTTGTTTGCAGATGAATTAACTATGGCTTGAAAAATCATTAGAGCCATCTGCTTTGATGGTAAGAAAGAACTTCTATGATCATTTTTTTTATAAGAGCAGAGACTAGGGACAATTTTAACATATTTTTTAGTATCATTTACCCTAAATCTGCCATGCCATCTAAAAAAATTAACAGTATTATTGATTCCTGTTGAAGCTCCCCGTAAATCTATGTACTGAGAAACTGCTTTTCACAGGTAAACCTCTGTGCAGATTTTTAGTGATATTGAACATGGAAAATGTCCATTTTTCCTACATTCAAATTCACCGTTAGTTACCAAAATACTCGATTTTCCAATATGTTTTAATGCTTTAAGAGCAAATGAAAGAAACAAAAATTCAGTTAACAAATTCATTCCTTTCATTGTTTTGAAAGAGTCAGTGAAGTGAAAATGTACTTTTGTTTATTTCCTTGTTCAAACAATTCAGCATGAGTGTTATTTTCAATGCTACCAACATCTGAATAGTACATTTTTTCACTTGCTAGAAAAGTATCCAACTTACTTTCTTTATGAATATTTGATTCAGGAACATGTTTATAATGTGATGATTAGTAACTCCTTGTATTTGGCAGGTCTTTTTAAAAGCAAGTGTATACACACACACACACACACACACACAGTGCAAACCCATTATTGCATGTCTATTTCTCAAGGATGCATACATTTTTCGAAAGAAAGGAAAGAGGAGAAAAGAAAGGAGGAAGGGTCAAGGGAAGAAAATAGATCTCACTGATGTTTATTTTCCATGGAAATTTGCCAATAACCATGGAGTTTAAATACTACTGAATTCATAATGTTAAGTTATAGGATTTACCGTTTGTTAAAAGTCTCTTTTTTCTTCTTCACTCTTTTAAGATTGTGGTGGTAGAGAGATTACTGCAAAGGAGAACCTGCCCATTTATTGACAAGTGCACTTGGATTCAGTTAACATCCAATAACTACATATATGTTGAGCAAATGAATAGATAGAAAGATGGACAAGTGGATAGAAGACACATTAAACTCTATTCTGTCTAAACCTTAATTAAAAGTTAGAGGAAAACTCTGCTTATGTGGTAAATAGCAGTCCTCTTCAAATCAGCAGAGCGGCTGATCTGGCTATGCAGAATAAAAGGAGGCATATACACAGTTATAATCCGTCAGGTTAGTTGGCTCAAAGTTCTGACTCTATGGGATGAAAAACATACCAAATATATCTTCACCATAACTGCATACAGAATTGTTTTTATCAATAGTATACAAAAAGATACACAGGTAGATGTCATAAAATTTCTCATCATCTTAAATGTAAATAGCAAAACAGCAGATATACTTGCTTAGGACAGTGACTACAAAAGAATATGTTCTTAAAAACTTACATTTGTGTATTCAAAAAGAAATCTCACAATCTAATAATTGTTCTGTTCTTCCTTCCTTCCTTTCCCCTCTTCTTCCTTCCTTCCCTCCCTCCTTCCTTTCTTCCTTTCCTTCTTTCTCTTTCTTTTTCTTTCTCTCTTTCTCTCTCTTTCTTGCTTTCCTTCTTTCTTTCCTTTTTTCTTTCTTTATTTCTCTTTTTAACGTTATGGAGAAAAACAGCATTACATACTAGTAAAAGTTTATGTCAGTGAGGCCAAGAGCTGGCCACAGCACAGGCTGGTAGTAAATGTCTGACATCTTACTCTAGTTGGGCAAGCAATCCGAAAGACAGCAAGAGAGAGCCCAAGATGGAAATGACTGTGTTTTATAATCTAATCCTAGAGCTAGTACCCCAGTATGTCTGTGATGTTCAGTAGAAAGAAGTCATGTTCTTCCCCCACTCAAAGGAAGGAAACTAAACAAGGCAATAAATATCATGAGATGAAGATCACTGGGGACCATCCTAAAGGCCACTTACCATAGCTCCTTAAACCATAGTCAAACCTTTCTCTATTGATTCATTCCAAGGCATCCCTCTTCTCTGAATTTTAACAATTTCTTTTCAGTTAAACCTGAAATCAATTAACTTATCTATAAATAAGCCATTATTTCCTCCTTCCCATGAATCTTAGAGAAACATCTCTTCTTCCTACCCTCTATCTTATAGTTATAGAAATATTAACTATGAAAGTGAGTATGTAACATTTACTAGAAAACCTGTAATGTATTGTAGCCCTTACTGTACCAGCATTGTCTGTTGTTCAATGTTAACCCCCACACGACCTCTGAAACCTGTTCCACAAGCTCTTGTATCATCAAACACTTTTCTTCCTACTTCAACATTAGTTACAGATAATTTTAAGTCTCAACCATTTAATTTATCCATCTGTTTATTCAATAAATTTCAAATACTCCTTCCCCTATTCTTCATCTTCTGCAGCTTCTGCCCTACATTCATAGATGAATTTCTTAAAGAGTTAACTTCCAGGCTCACTTTCTTACTTCTCAATAACCTCCCTGCATTCCAGTTCCACAACCCTATTGTATTTCTCTGTGAATACCGGCAGAGATCTTCTGAATCACTAAACCAATGGTTCTCCAAATGTGGTCATTGGATTGACGGCATGAGAACCACCTAGGAATTTGTTACAAATGCTCATCTTGGGGCCCTATCATAGGCCTAATGAAAATCTAGGGCTAAGGGTCAATCATCTGTCTTAACTAGCCCTGTTCCCTCATTTTGATGCTGGCTAAAGTTTGAGAACTATCGGCTTAGACTCTCATAAAAAAACTACGGTCCTAAAGTAACGAACTACCTACAGTCATTATTTAACTTTGTTCAGCGTTTAAAACTGATTCCTTGAAAGTTTCCTCACATCCTCTCCAAAACATCCTCTCTTCTTTCTACCTCTGTGATTACTCATTCTTAATATTCTTCTTAAACTTGTCTTGTCCTACCTGTTCTGAGAATCATAGACTCATTCTCCACTTTCTTCTTTCATCTATATATAAAAGAATATATACTTGCTTTTCCTGGGAATTTTACCTGTTCCCTTAATTTATAACTGAAGCTCTAATACATTCCAAATTCATGTCCCCTGCCCAGTCTACTTCTCTGGGTAAATAACCATCTTTTCAACATCTAAATCAAGATCACTAAATGGCTATCTTCTGTAAGTACAAGATCAACATCTTGAAACCAGAGACAAGCCCCCGACAACAGTGTCCAAATATATTCCTCATATATTTCTCATCATGACAAAACAGAAGGTCATTTTTAAAGTCATCACATTCAGAAAACCACCATTCACATCACAGTCTATGCTCTTCCTCTATCTTCATGTAGTCAATGAGGAATTGCTCCGAATTTTGTCTCCTGCTTTATCAGAGCCCTTCACTGAGTCTCTATTGTTATTTCTGGAATGGTAGTTTTTCTCATTTTATTCTTAAAAGTAGTTATTGGGCCGGGCGCGGTGGCTCAAGCCTGTAATCCCAGCACTTTGGGAGGCTGAGGCGGGTGGATCACGAGGTCAAGAGATCGAGACCATCCTGGTCAATATGGTGAAACCCCGTCTCTACTAAAACTACAAAAAATTAGCTGGGCATGGTGGCGCATGCGTGTAATCCCAGCTACTCAGGAGGCTGAGGCAGGAGAATTGCCCGAACCCAGGAGGC
>NW_016107752.1:942374-1012651 GCF_001604975.1 Cebus imitator
TTATTAACCTTACGGCCATCTTTAGAGTAGGAAACTGAGACTAAATGGCGTTCAACAACTCCCCTAAAATAGACACATCAACTTAGTCTCTTAGCGAAGCTTTAAATCGAAGTAAATTGTTCTTTAATATATCGCTTTAGGACACTTTCATACTCTTAAAAGTCGTTAAGGATCTATAAAAGCTTTGGCTTCTTTGGGTCATACTTGCGAATACCTGGAAATTCTAAAATTACATGCGTTGACTTAAATTTTATCATTAAACGAAACAGTAGCCCCATATTTTGCTAATAACATATTTTTATAAAATATAACTAAATTTTCTAAAACAGAAGTACTTAATGAGTACAGTGCTATTGTTTTAAATTTTTGTGAATCTCTTTAATGTCTGGTTTAATACAATTATATTCTCATATCTGCTCCTGAATTTAATCTGATATAATATGTAGTATTGGTTGAAATGAATAAGGAAAACCTTGCCTCATACTGTTATATAATTACAAATGGAAGAGTATCTCAATAACCTTTTCAGATAATTGTCAATATTCTTCCATGATAGCACAGCAAAATTCAACATGCAGTAGTTTCTTAAAAATTTGTTACAATGTTGTATCTGAAATCACATCAATAAACCTTTGGGAATGTGTTACATTAACATTCATTTGTTTATCGTGCTTCACAAATATAACTATTATTCACTCAAGCCTTTGTAACATTATTTACTGACCATATGAATCACAGTAATTTATTTATTGAATTAAGCAGATCTATCAAATACTGACACAAGTCATTATACATTTTAGAAATTGCATTTACCAATATCACTTCCAATCTTATCGGACAGTATTTAAGTACCAAAAAGTGGTGGATATAAGTTTTACAAAATTTAATTATCTCTTGAACACTTAAATTTTATTATTGACAAAAACACCTGCCCATTATCTTCCCTGAAGTTACAAACTCACTTCCTCTGCTTTCAAGAATATTTGCCTACTACCCAAGTATGAATAGTTGTAGTTTCTGTTAGCCATTTTTTCAAGTGAAACCAGTTTCCTTAAAAAAAAGTAATAATAATGTGGCAAGTTTAGCTTGCAACTGAAACAATCATACTAGTGCATTTCATTGAAATAACAAGCTTATCTTGATATTTAGTAGTTGTTCTTTATGAGAACTTCATGTTTCTTCACAAACACTATTAAATAGGCATGAACTCAAAGACTGAGATTTAATTAAAAATTTTTACGTCTTTTCCCCCTCTCTGTGAATGAATCGTGGTAAAAAATAATGACTGCTAGTAAGTTTGGTGCCATTGCCTATGTGTTATGGTATCAAGAATTTTATCCACCATTGCTTTTGTAACATGAATGCAAATTTTAACACAGAAGAAATAAGCAGATGCATTTTTAGTACTAAAGCAGGTAACTATCTGGTAGTGTTAATAAAACATTTCTGATTTTGCAAACTTCCTTCAGGACCACTTGGTCACCCTAAGGACTCCAATTTTTTTCTTTTTTTCTTTTTTTCTTTTTTTTGGAGATGGAGTCTAGCTCTGTTGTCCAGGCAGGAGTGCAATGGCATGAACTTGGCTCACTGCAACCTCTGCCTCCCAGGTTCAAGCAATTCTCCTGCCTCAGCCTCCCAAGTAGTTGGGATTATAGGCACATGCCACCATGCCTGGCTAATTTTTGTATTTTAGTAGACACAGGATTTCACCATGTTGGCCAGGCTGGTCTCGAACTCCTGACCTCAGTTGATCTGCCTGCCTTGGCCTCCCAAAGTGGTGGGATTATAGGCAAGAGCCACCATGCCCGGCCAAGACTCCATTCTTAAAGCTAATCCATGCTTTAAAAATACCACTTTCTCTCCAAAGCTTATGCTCCCAACTTTATAAATTTATACTATATTAATATATCACTATTTAGAAAGCTATTATCATGGTGTTGTCAGGTACATGGTCTCTGATGTTAGAATGCCAAGGTTTGAATATGACTGAGCTACCTACTGGCTATGCAACTCTAGGCAATAAATCTTAACAATATTTATTATTCCAGATAAACTACACGTAAGTTAATTAATTTGGATTTAAATCCAAGTTTGTCTGCTGGTGCCTATATTTAAAATCTTAAGTTCTTTATGCGACACTGAGAACATACTCTTCCCCCAGGTAAGTTTCTTATCTCTGCTTTTTGCAACTGCCATCCTCTGATCTACCTCCTCTCCCACATAGCCACTCCCTGGGAGCACCAGTAGTAGATTGCAAGTGGTGTTGACATTTACAAACTTATCAGACACTGCATTTTACATTTGACCTATGCATACCCTTTTGGTGGTCTCTCTGTCTCCAATACTAATCTCAGTACTAGAGCCCTACTTATTTTTATGAGAGCATTAGTGCATTTTATTCCACTTTAACGTCTATATAACTGGTTTCCCTTTCCCAGGCACAGCCTGAGAAATAACTTCATACTGCATTAGTCTACCACGATCTGGAAAGTTATTATTGTGGTGAAGAATAGAAATGCACTAATGCTCTATGTTTTACAGTGGAATGAGTGAAATAATAATTATTTTTATAACTTTCAAAGATTTCAACACGCAATGTAGGTCTAATTTAGAAGATATTAAAGAAGGAGATTCATAGCAAAGGGCTCCCATAAATATGTTGGCTTTCAAAGGAAATTACGAGAAAGTTTCTTACAAAGGGCTGGAAATTTTCACTTATTTAAATATCAGTAAGTAGTCTTAAGTGAAATCTGACTACATTAACATATTTAAAGCTGGCAAAGATTAAATAAATTGCCACATATAAAGAAAATGTGTGCAGATATAGAACGGATAGGGAGACAGAAGGAGGTCTTAAATGAAGGACTAACCCTGTCTAGAAGTGATGATAACAATACTATAACTAATAACGGAAGTATATCATGTCAAAAATATTTGCTTTGGATGAGAGAATGTACAGTCATCATCTTTTCATCATATTTTTCTTTTTCCCCGCGTTTCCTACATTGAAAATGTTGTAAATATATGATTAGAAAAAAAAAATTCTATGTTGAAAAATAAATAAAAAATCAACACAGTTGCCCAATTAATTGCAACTTTAGAAGCTTCTTTAAGTCACTGGTTTTAAGAAATACCCTATCAATGATCTTAAGCACAAGAACAGAACATTGATTTTAGATAATGGGGAAACTGGGTTAACATTGATGGGGTTCCAGATTTGATACCCCAAACACCATACCTCAAAATTTGAGAAAACAGCAGAAGCAGAAAGGCCACTTTCATCTTCTCCCACACTTGTCCCCTGATGCAAGGCATAAAAGAATTATCTGGCCAGGTGCAATGGCTCATGCCTGTAATCCCAGCACATTGGCAGGCTTAAGTGGGCTGATCACCTGAGGTAAGGATTCGAGACCAGCTGGCCAACATGGTGAAACCCCATCCCTACTAAAAATACAAAATTAGCTGGATGTGGTGGTGCACACTTGTAATCCCAGCTACTTGGGAGGATGAGGCAGGAGCATCAGTTGAACTCGGGAGGCAAAGGTGAGCCAAGATTGTGTTATTTCCAGCCTGGGCAGAAAGAATGAAACTCCATTTCAAACAAACAAACAAATAAATAAATAAATATCTAACCTTCATCTGAAGTGGGTCATAAGATCCTCATTCCAGAGATGCCCTCCTCATTCCCAGAGGAAAGTAATGTCTTTATCTATGAGGACACAGGGACATGAAGAAGAATCTGAAGCAAAAGATCTTGCCTAAGTTCACCTACTTGATTACCATTAGATCATGCTTTGTTCATTTATACTTCTAAGCAACTATTCATACTTCATCAACCCTAAGCACAAAAATATTCAGGTTTCCAGGCTCCATGTTTGGGTCCCCCTCCACTAACATTCCTTTTGTGGAAGCTGTTTTTCTGTCTCCTGGATTTCCCCTCTGGAGTCCCCTTCCACACTCTCTCATGGAAGCCTGACTTCCCCTCTTAAACTCCATCTCTCTCTCTATTCCCTTCCACTCAGTGTGGAAGCTGCTTTCCTCTCCTGGATTCCATCTTTCTGGATTCTCTCACTCAGCGTGAGAGTTAGCTGTTTCTCTCTCCTTCTCCTGTTTCTCTCCCTAAATAAATGATTTTCTACAAACAAACAAACAAAAAAAAAGAAATCAGGTTTTCCTGTTTCCTTCGGTCTTCATTTACAAAGGTTCCCATGTCATGTAAAACTTACATTAAATAAATTCACATGTTTTTTTAACATGAACCTAGCAATGAGTGAAAAAGAAATGACTATTTATCCCTTGCAGTTTCTGGCACCCAATAAATGTCTTCTCCTTAATACCATCCTTACTGTGCAATAGATAAAGGTGAAGGTTAGTAAGGAGATAATAAAGATCCAGAGACGTTACATGTTTAATTATAGGACTGAAAATAAAAACCATTTTATGAAAAACCAAAGGCAGGAAGGAAGACTCATTGACATTTTAATATTGACTTTTGCCCCGCTTAAACACACGCATATACACACACAAACACATGCACTTTCAAGCACCTCTAATATTTATCAAGATATTCAACCAGAGCTCTGAATGTCACAACCATATCTTGTCTCTATAATAACTGCGCCTGGTCTTTATAACATCTACTGCAGATAGTACTTGTGTGCAAGATGATCTATGGAGTGTGGGCAGAAAAATTTAGTATGTATATTTACACCTGCATTTTTCTCATTAATAAAAAAGGATTAATAGTGATATCTATTCCATATGGTTGTTTCAAAAGGTATATAAGTGAACTCACAGAAAGCATTTAAAATAGTTTGGAAGAAAGTTCCTTAACCAACAAATGGTAGCAATTCTTGTTATTATTATTATTGCTGTTGTTCATTTTTTAATAAGACACAGATTGAGTTTTGCCTATATTTACAACATGGAACAGCAATGATAACTACAGAAATACACATATCTTGGGTATGCATTTTCAAAAATGTTTAGATACGTTTCATATTTGAAATGCAGAAAATAAATGGCCAAACTAAATCTTACCTCAACCCACGGTGTGCTTAAATTCAGCCAAGGTGACACGCTCTTTCTGTTTCTTTGTGGAGTGTTTCCTACATAAATTCTCTTCAACCCTCTCTTTCCAGCTGAGTAAATTCTTCAATCCTCAATATAACCATCTGTGGATCTCCCTGATCCGCAATCTCACTCTCTTAACATTTTCCCATGTCTTCTCTGTTCTCATAGAAATTATAAACATTGGTTTTATAGTACCTTTCCCATTGTATTTTAATTGATTATAAATGTGTTTGTAGTATTTGATTATGAAATACTGAAGGACAGAAACTGTGCTTCAGTGAACTTCATTTCTCTGTGGACTAACACGAAGCTAACAATCGTTTACAGGAGAAATATTGGATGATCTCTCTTTCTGTCTTGACATAGAAATTGATTAATTTCTTTCCCTGTAGGATGGTACAGGAAAAACAAAATTCTGTGTATACAGTTTATAAACATAGATTTCTTTTTCTTGGGATATTAAAATCTGGCCAGAGATTGACATCCAATGACATCTCCCTGGAGGCGATGACTTTAGTTTTCCTTCACTTCTATCTGACTTTGATGTTTGACCAAGATGTTCAAACTCTTAACCCAGACAAGATTCCTAAGGAAGCCACATGGTGTGGGAAAAAAGGACATATTTTAGGTTCTTATAAAACTTTACTTTTTATGTTGGCTGTGCCACTTAGGAACAGAGATTTTGAGAAATACAAATAACTCTTTCTCTTCTTCTTTATCAGTAAACTTAAAGTTATAAAGTTTAACTCACAGCTTGCTCTTTTATTTCTTTTGAGAACATAAAATCACAGACATCTTATTTACCATAGATTAATATCCTTAAATAAGATGGATTTCACTACTGACAACCTCCATCAACTCCTTCTTCTAAAATGAGACTCATGACTTGTGTTTTTAACTTTTCTGATTATTAGATAATGGTCTCATTTCTTTAAAAATATAGTAAGCTCCTTGATGACAGACTCAATCTCTCCCTTCTCCCAGAGTGCTTAATCAATATTGGTTTCTTAAATTGAATAGAAATGAGTGGTAAAATTTCCCTCCAATTTTGGTTATCTTATAATGTGTGTTAGAGTCTGGATGATCCACTTCCTCAAACACACAGGTCATGTGCCCTGGCATGACTTGGCAGACTCTGATCACCAGCCAATTTTCAGCAGCAAACCCATATTTCTTTTTTATTCTGAGAAATTATAAAAATAACAATTCTGCCATCACTTCATCAATTCATAAAGTGACTTTAGTCTCTTGCTTTCGAATTCCTTTCATTTCTCCTTTATAAGCCTGCCAATAGCCTGGGCCTTGCTGGCCTTACATATTTAATCAGAGTAACCAATGCTGAGGATTTTTACAGGGAATTAAGTTTGATTTGTTTTGAAACATTTATTTATTCCATATGGCACTGAAGTGACTGAATTATTTTTGGTGTTGGAATGAGGTTGCATAAACTAGATTCAAATTTAAAACACACACACACACGCACAGACACACACATACATACACACACAGCTAAAGCCCAAGAGTAGTTTTGTAGGAAATATTCACTGTAAAAAGAAAACAGATATACAGCTGAGGAATCAGATTATGAGATTTGGCAAAATCACAAAGATAATTGCTAATGTTGGAGTCACCAACATACATCTCCACAACTTAGGCCAACACTGGGTTGTACACTACAGTGACATTGTGGATTTCCTCCCTGGAAGCACCATGTAACTGCCATGCTGTCATGTCCTGGATTTAGCTGACTTTGGCAGGACACGCCCTCTCTTGTCTCTGGGGGACAGTGGTAGAGGGCTAAGTGGCCTCATCCAGTAAACTGCCTTTGCTTTCACATGTTCAGGATGGTCAGGGGGACAGGCCTAAGCCCTGCATTGTCCACAGTGATTAGTAGTTGGTTCAGAGGCAGAGATATGAATGACCTAATTTTGTCTAATCAGTAAAGCCTAATACTTTTATTCAGTAGTTGAATCAAGATGCAAAGCTCTATTATTCCAGATCTTATGGTGAGAGATAGGCAGCCTGACACCACTGCAGCCATTTTCCTACTATGACAAAAACAAGCAAATGACAACAGTTAAAAAAAAAAGAAGAAGAAGGAAAGAAAGAAGGAAAGAAAAGAAAAATGCCGGAGAAAATTAGAGAACAGAGCACAAACCTGATCTTCAAATATTGCCTAAAGTCTACTAACCAAATATTAGCTTTATTTTTTAAGCCAATATGCAGTGCATTTTTTGTGGTCATGGTGGTGATGGTGGTGGTTACGTTGTGGGGTTTTCCTGCATTTCGACTAGAAAAAAAAAAAAATCCCGATATAGATAAGCACAGATGCAGAAAAATAAATCTATAATTATAAAATCCTTATGGTGGGGTTCTTCTGCTGGGCCCATTAGAACACGTCATATTATTTCACACACTCTCTTCTTGAAGCGAATTTGCCCTTCAGCCCCTAAACATGCTCAGCAGGAGAGACTGTGCTGGGAAGACCACTGTCTCTAATGTCTGTTACAAAGTTGATGCTAACAAGCATTTTAAACAAGTTAAGTGCATCACTGCTGTTTCCCCTTCTCGTGGTTAGAGGTGTGAGTCATGCTTCCTGTTAAGCCCAGAGACAGCGCCTCTGTTTGAGGTTTTATTATTTGGTAACAAAATGGAAAGCACACTGCTGCTGTGTCAGTGAGCTGGAAGCAATCAACATTTACTAGGCTTACACAGATGAGAAATGCAAATAAGTTTCATTTGCTGGGATATGGGTTGGTGGCTTGATTCAAACGTTTCATGCCCCCAGGAAAAAGGAAGTTAAACCACAGGAATAATCCTTGACTAAATCTTGAGGCATTTCGAACCACAAATTAGAAAATGAAAACCAAAACGTATTCTGCCATTCCAAAACCAAAGAGCCAAGCTCTTACTTCAGAGATTGGCAAACTCCACCATGTTGGCCCATTTCACTTGATTCCTACCTACTGGTTTACTTTTACTGGTTCACTGCCAGCCTCTCCAAGGCAGAGCCATGAAACCATAACTCTCAGCTATGGCATCAGAGACTGGGTGGTAATTAGGCTTCAGAGGGCACCAGAAGCTTCCGGTGATATGTAATTGCTGAATTTCTGGGAATAATGACAGGGGGTACTTGGGCTGTCTGGGTAAAAAGAATCAACCCCAAAACTCACAACCTACACAGTTACTGTAAGAATCATTCATTATAAAGCTAAAGATAGTTGTATTCCAACAGGGATGATGCAGAAAAGAAAAAGAAGAGGTAGCGTCTATACCATTCAACATATAAAGTTCTCAGCCATAGTAATTGATAGCAATGGTGCTTTTACTTTAAGAAAGGAAGAGAAGTAACAGTTCCATGGACTCATCTTATAAATGCCTGATTTTATTCCACAGAGATTTTATCAGGACACTCAGAATCATGTAAGGAAACTGCAGCTATTTGTGAGATTGTTAAGCTGAGATTCTTCATATGAAAAAAAAAAAATCCAGAGAGTAGAGATTGCTTATAGTTTGTTTTAAAAAAATGAGTGACTTGGAAATAAGGGATAGAGAAGTAGATGATTAATAGGGAGAACCTGTAACCTACAAGTTACTTCACAAAGTAACTTTAATTCTCACATTTAAAAAAACCAAAGTTACTAAATCAGAATTTCAGAGATAAAGGATGTTAATCTATATTTCCATAGAGATTTTGTGGTATTCTAATGAATGTTTAGAAGTGTTGAAAGCAAGATGTATTCATACCTTTCATTAATTTATTCAGTAAATATTTAATGAGCGCTGAAAGTTATAAAATATATAAAGCTATTGGGCTACAAAAGTCAATGAAATAAAATAGAAATTTCCGTCTTCATGAAGCTCATCACCCAACAGAAGAAGAAAGCACGGAACTGGGTGCCCCTCTTTAGTACTTGAGATGCAAACTGTGGACCCCATTTGTCACATCTGGAATTTGATTTTATCCTGCTTAAAACTAATAAGTTCCCCTGATTCTGCTTCATAGTTACTGGCAGGAGACAGGAGACTCCTGATTTCGAGACAAAGAACTTCATTAATCACGCATGGCACAGCAAGCAGCATGAGCGTCAACATGTTTGTGTCGATTTCTCTTGCTACCCCCTCCCAAGTCCATGGAGGTGATGCAGAATGCCCAGATAGCTGCCTGCATGCACAGTTGATTGTGTTACAGGGAAGGAATACTGAGCCTAGAAGAGCAACAATTTTCATAGCAAGCAGTAAGCAAGCCTGCTGCTTGTCATGAAGACATTACCTAATCCCCTAACGATGCTCTGTTTCCCAGGGCAAACAGAGCCCTGGGAAATGGTTCCCTTAAAGAGCCGTCAGTGCCTTGCATTCATGGCATACTGGCAAGACATACAGGAGTCCACGAGATCTATGAAGGGCATTCTCACAACCTCAGTCAAGATCCAGAGAGCAATGCTAGAATTACCATGTTTCAACTCAAGCAGGAAGTCCAATATTTCTCCTTTCAATATTTTTTCCCATCTGCTTTTAATCCATCCAGGTATCTTCAGGTTCTTATATGGTGATTCTCCTCTGGGGCAAGGGAAAAATCCATTTTGCGATTGACATATTTCAGGGTGCTAACTGTGAAGTGGAGTGCTGACTGCTGGGAAGAAAATACGGAAGACAAAGACATTGTATCCATAGCACAAATCACAGCAGTGGAGTCTCATTTCTTTACTTTCAAGGCCAACACATGTTAACCACTATGTTGAGAGATTCCAGCCCAAGTGTCACATGTTCTCAAGGGTTAAAGTGACTTTGATTTCCTTACCCAGCAGCAAGTGTGGTAACAATCTGCTTAGTGAGAAAACGGAGGTACAAGGAGAGCTATAGGTTGCCTAAAGGCTGAAAGAGAACAAGCTGTAGATTAAACAGAATAGTTACTCTAACAGGACTTCCTAATTCTAAATTATGAAAGATTCATGTAGCCATCAGAGTTCAGTTAACAAAAACAAAAGCTATTCGATGTGTTTTAAGTTTGAAGCATTTCAATATACGTAACTAAAGATTTAAATAATCACTGGGAGGGCTGTGGAGCTAAAGTCAGGAAAAGTGCTACTTTCAATCTCAAACTAAAGCACCAAAGGGATGGTTCTCAAAAACTCTCCCAAAAGGTGGTGTAATTCTCAAGGCTCTGGAATGTTCTCACTCATTGTCTCAGCTGCTTTGGACTTAGTGTGTGCCCTCAATATTCGCATGTTGAAGCCCTAATCCCCTCTCCAATGTGATGGTTTTTAAGGTGGGGTCTTTGAAAGATAATTAGGTTTAAATGGGGTCATGAGATTGTGGCCCCACATGATGGGATTAGTGTCCTTATAAGACAACAGAGCTTTCTGCCTCTTCTGCAAGTGAGGACACGGTAAGAAGGCAACCATGTATACGACAGGAAGCGGTCCCTCTCCAGAGCTTGATCATGGAGGTACCTTGATCTTGGACATCCTAGCTCACAGAACTGTGTGAAATAAATGCCTGCTGTTTAAGCCACCCAGTCTCTGACGTTTTGTTCTGGCAATCGGAGGAAACTAAGACAATTATCCAAGCTGCAGGGTGAGTCACACCTGTCCATGTGTCTGGCTGCTTCTTCCTGAGAAGAATAACAGCCACTGCTCTCATTCTAAATTTCAGTAAAGTGTTTCATGTTGATTAACCTGGAGCCTTACAGAAAAGGCAATTCTGAGAAATGTAGTTCTAACCTTCTTCCTGTGATAAAGAAAGCAATTATGATGCTGTGTTAATAGCAGATAATCCAACCAAGTTGGATTATTAAACTAGCAAACAGATAAGTGCCGCATGAGTGTTGCAAACTAAGTGATATGAGATTGATAATGAGATAAATGTATTTCTGATTCACCCAAGACTTGGGGTAAGCTGTGGCATCCTAGAGCAGAGAATGTAATTCAAACTGTGACTGATACCACTCTCTAGGGCCTTTTCACCAGGAGCACCGCTCCTTGGGCAAAGTTTAAGGACTTTGGTGGAACCACAAAGATGGAAGAATTTCCAAGTCACTCAAACATTTCAAGGGGACAGGAGGGAAGAAAAGTTTGCAGGAAACTTGGGTCCTTCACTGGGAGGTAGTGACAAGCACTGTCAAAACATTCATTCAAAAGTAGAATAATCCAGTTAGTCATCCATTTAAAGAATTACATCTACTTTAAAAAATGAAACAAAATAAAATAACAACCTCATTGGAAATGATGCTAGAAAGATGATTTGTGAGATGAGTAAATTTGGAGGAGCAATGAAAAATAAACTTCAATCTGTGGGAAAATGGGGAATAATTTAAGATATCTGAACCAAGGAATGGCACAAGCCAGGCAGTGTGCAATGTGAACTGAGAAAAGAACAGAATTCAGGCAGAGAAATGAGATAACGATCTGGCTGCTATTTTATTAAAGTGCATGATAATGTTTGACTGCAATAAGAAAAGGAGTAAAGAGATTCTGGTCAACTTTGTGAAGGAAGAGTCAACATAACAGTGATTTGAGAAGTGACTTTTTCTGAACTTTAGAATGTCTGTCTTCTAGTCTTGGAAACTTGTATTCGCTGAAAGCAGTCACTCTGATCTTAGATTTTAAATCCTCTTAACCATGATAGTGGCTCCATTTTTAACAGGATTCTCCTTTAACCGTAAGATGGAAGCAGAATAGGCATTTAGCGTTTCCACACCGATGTTATCTCGTCTTGAGTAGGCTAAGCTTATCCTGGATCATCTCTAGATTTGAATAAAGCTAATAAATTATTTTGCATTTTCCCTAATATTTTTCTCAAATTACGTATATTGGTGCATTTTTTAAATTTGTTTTTTAAATGCATTGTGGTAAGAACACAACATTAAATCTACTCTCTTAACAGATGTTTAGCTGTACAATACAGTGTCGTTATCTACAGGAACGATATCATCATACAGCAGATCTCCAGCATTTATTCATCTTGAATAACACAATTTGACACCTGTGTATTAACAACTCCCCATTTTCTCCTTTACCCAGGCATTGCAACCACTACTCCACTCTTTGATTCTGCGAGTTTGACTCCTACAGAACTTACAAAAGTGGAGTCATGCAGTTTTTGTCGTTTGGTGACTAGCTTATTTCCCTTAATGTAATGTTCTTAAGGTTCATCCATGCCGTTGCACATAGCAAATTTCCTTCTTTTTAAAGGAAAAGTCAATATTCTCTTGTACGTATATAGCACCGTTTGTTTCTATTCATTCATCAGTCAATGTACATTTTGGTTGTTTCCACATCTTGGCTATTGTGAGTAGTGCTGTAATGAATATGATGAAAGTGCTCATATCTCTTTGAGATCCTGATTTCAATTCTTTTGGATATGTAATTAGACGTGAAACTGCTGAATCACATGATAGTTCAATTTTTAATTTTTTGAGGAACCTCCACGCTATTTTCCACTGAAGCTGCATCATTTTGCGTTTGCCTCAGCAACATAAAAGAGCACCAATTTCTTCACATCCTTGTCAACACTTACTAACTTGTGACTTTTGGATAGTAGCCATACTAACAGGTCTGAGGTGATATCTTGTGGTTTTTATTTGCATTTTCCTAATGATTAACTGACATTGAGCATCTTTTAACATACCTGTATGGTCATTCTTATGTCATTAAAAAAATTGTCTATTCAAGTCCTTAGCCCACTTCTAAGTTAGTTTCTGGGTTTTTTTCTATGAAGTTGTAGGGGTTTCTTATATTTTAGAAATGAGCCTTTTATCAAATATGTAGCTTGAAAAAATTTTCTCTCATTGTATAGGGTAAGTTTTCACTCTGTTAACTGTTCCCTTTGCTATGCAGAAGCTTTTTAATTTGATGTAGTCCCACTGATTTATTTTCGTTTTGGCTATCTGGGCTCTTAAGTATCCATGGAACTCATTAATCAGTAAGTGAATACTGTACCAAGTTAGCCAAACACTGTGCTAGGTGTTAGGTACAAAAACATTTAAGAGGCCTAGCCTTGACTTTGAGAGCCCACATTCTACAGCCAAGCACACAAATATACCAGATAATATTATACATAATATAAAAGAAGGACACCATTAGCACAAAGATGAAAATTAGCAATGAGGGCTAAGCGCAAATAGTTTAGGAAGGCTCCACAAAGGAAGTGATTCTAAAGCTGTACCTCAAAGGAAGAATAGGATTTGCCAAGTAGATAAGGTCTGAGGAAAAGAAAGCCAAGCAGCCACAAAGGCAAGAAGAAATAAGAATACAGCTTTAGATGGAGAGCATTTGCACACTTGATAATTCAATTGGAGTTGCATACGCAACTCCAATTTCCATAGCTACATAGGCTGTTTTCAGATGAACTGGGGTTTAAAAAAATGTGTTTTTTTAAATATATTAACATTTCTATGAATCTTTGAAAGCATCTGCACATTAGATGTGTCTATTATTCTGAACCATATAAAAACCAATAGTAATTGGTTTGAGCCCACTGCAGAATTGAGACATCCTAACACTCTATTCTAATATTTAGAAAAAGGGAGACCAGCTGAGATGAGATAGGTAACAATCATAGACTATTTCAATAGAGAACAATTTTAGCTATTTTTCCATCAGACAATTTATGGTTATAAATCTAAATTATTGCTGTAGTTTTTATTATTTTGGATGCCATTTCTATGATGCCACATTGGAATATTACTTTAAATTTGAGGTTTGCATTAAATCCAACCTTTATTTATTTTGTTTTGGTCTTTAGTTTTCTGTAATTCTCTCTCCCCAGTCACCACCACCAAACCCCTAAATATTAACCTTGTTAATAATGAGTTATATGGATTTATTTACTTTGGTTTTACATCCCTGCTTTCAATTTTTATGAATATTCCATTAAAATCAGATGTCACCAGAAATCTAGTGAACTCATTTTACAACCATATTACTTTGTTCACTTTTTTCTTTCTTTTTTCTTTTTTGTGCTCTCCTCTTTCTCTTTTTTCTTAGTATATTAGTCAGGGTTCTCTAAAGGAACAGAACTAACACATGTATATGAGAGTTTATTAAGTATTAACTCACACAATCACAAGGTCCCACAATAGGCTATCTGCAGGCTGAGGAGCAAGGAGGGTCAGTCTGAGTTCCAACACTAAAGAACCTGGAGTCCGTTGTTCAAAGGTAGGAAGCATCCAGCATGGAAGAAAGATGTAGGCTGGGAGGCTAGGCCAGTCTCTCTTTTCATGTTTTTTTTTACCTGCTTATACTCTAGCCTTGCTGGCAGCTGATTAGATTGTGCCCACCCAGATTAAGGGTGGGTCTGCCTCTCACAGCCCACTGACTCATATATTAACCTCAGTTGGCAACACCCACACAGACACATCCAGGATCAATACTTTGTATCCTTCTATCTACTCAAATTGACACTCAGTATTAACCATCACACTCAGAAGGCGGTTTTATGTTTGGAGTCTCTCATTCCCCTTAGGGTATATTACATTTCAGATTCTCTGTTTATGGCGTTCCATCTTTTTTCTTAGAATTTCTCTATTTATATGGCTGTACTATTTTCCTAGAGCTGACACAGAAAAATGCCAGAAACTAGATGGATTAAAACAACAGAAATATACTTTTTACAATTCTAGAGACTAGAAGTCAAAAATCGAGGTGTTAGCAGGACCGTGTTCCTTCTGAAGAGAAGTCCTTCTTTGCCTCTTTTTTTCCTTTTGGTAGTTTGGAAGCAATCTTTGGTATCCCTTGGGCTATAGCCACAGAAATCCAGTCTCCGCCTCATTTGTCAAATGGCATTCTCCCTTTATGTCTCTCTGTCTTCACATGGCTATCTTCCTATAAAGACACTAGTCATATTTGATTAAAGATCCACCCTGGACCAGGCATGGTGGCTCACACCTGTAATCCCAGCACTTTGGGAGGCTGAAGCTGGTGGATTGCTTGAAGTCAGGAGTTAGAGACCAGCCTGACCAAACTGTTGAAACCCCATCTCTACTAAAAATATAAAAATTAGCCAGGCGTGGTGTTGCATGCCTGTAATCCCAGCTACTCAGGAGGCTTAGGCAGGAGAATCACTTCAACCCGGGAGGCAGAGGCTACAGTGAGCCCCAAGATCACACCACTGCACTCCAGCCTGGGTGACAGAGGGAGCAGAAAAATAAAAGACCCATCCTACTCCAGCATTACCTTGTCTTAACTAATTACATCTGCAAGGAACCTATTCCAAATAAGGCTACATTCTAAGGTAGTAGGGATTAGGACTTCAACATGTCATTTTTTGTGAGACACAATTCAACCCATAATAATTACTGATGCTGAGAAACAGTACAGGCTGTACTCAAGAGCATGGACTTTGGAATGAAAAAGCCTGGTTGAAGGCCTTGCTCCCACCACTAACTGTGACCTCACGCAATTTCTGTAATTTTCCTATTTTTAAAGTAGAAATAATGACAATACCTCAGAGTTTTTTGAGAATTAAATAAGATAATACATCAGGGTGATTAGCACAGTACCTGGAATATAGCAAATGTCCAGTAAATATTAGTAATTGACATTATCTTAAAGGTATAAACTATTTCTAAATATATTCAGGAATTCCTATTTTGAATACTATAAGAGTTAAAATAGTAGGAAGTGGTAAAAGTGTCACCAGCTTTAGCCTATGCTGTGTCATTTTTTGAAACTCTGATATTTTTGGTACTGTTTGCAAAAATGCTGACAAGCAACTAGGAAGACTCTGCATGGAGAACTGAGAATGTGTCACATGAAAACTCATTCCAACAGAAGAGAGAGCTATCAATGACCAACTTGATTCCATACTACACTTTATTTTCAGAAGGATAGAGTGATTCTTAGTATAGCCTGCTGCCAGACTGTCCCTGGCCCTACACTGTGAAATTCTACCTAGGTCTTAATGGATATAGATGACTCTGAGTTAACACCCAAAGAGCAATGTTGCTAGAGAAAGGTACAATATACGTTCTTTGGGTGATGGCTACCATAAAAGCCCTGCCTTTACCAGTATGCCATTTATGCATGTAACAAAATTACACTTGTATCCTATAAATTTATGCAAATGGAAAATAAATAGAAATAAAAGTTTAGAGCACAACTTGTTGTGTTTTGGTATGCCTCTCATAAATTCTAAAACAAGATGATGGTATGAGGCATTCTATTCTAAACTGGTACAAATAGCTGGGGAACTTTGGAACTGTGAGGATCCTTGCAATGCCTGGTGGTCACAAAAGTATCTCGGAGGTGTCAACATGGTTGACGGAAACTGCAGGAGGGAGACAAAAACATGGAAACAATTCAGGAGAGCAGATCGATGTGTAAGTAAGCACAGTGGTTCTTAGAGTGCTTAGACTATTTTCATTGGTCCTAGCAGGGACACTATTCATGAAAGATTTTTATTATGTCTGTTTAATACATGAGGAAAACTAAGAGTTAAAGAATAGTAAATGTCAAGTCCAAGACCACAGAGTCAGGAGGTAAAAAAGTATTTTAACCCAAGCAATTAAATTCCAAGAGCTGAGAATTTTCTTTCTAAAATGTATGTTAGAAACCCTCTAGAGCAGTGGTCAGAAGTCTTTTCCTGTAAAAAAAATCTTTTCCTGTAAAAAGCCAAATAGTAAATATTTTTGGCTTTTGAAGCTGTATGGTTTCTTTTGCAACTACTTAACCATTTTTGCCACTGTAGTACAAAAGCAGCTATAGACATATGTATACACATGGGCACGGCTATGTTCCAATCAAAGCTTAGTTCCAAAAACAGAAGTCAGCCAGATTTAGCCCACCGGCCCTGGTTTGCTAATCCCTGACTCCTTTTAACTGCTATGGCAAATGAGTTGTTCAGTCTTATTAAAGCAACACTTACAAAAATAGCATTTAAGGCTGCATCACTACTTTCTCTTTTATTGCTGTTAACCTCTCTTACATTGGTAAGGTGTTAAATCTGCACTGATGAATTTCACTTAGTGCGTCTGCTCCACTTGGGTAACAGAGACAGAAGCAGACCCAGACCCTTGATGTGACTTTTCCATAATAGACGACTCGTTTTTGCACCTGTTGCTGCACCTGTTCATCACCTGCTTGCCGCTTCCTTATATTGACCCTCACCGTTTCCTACACCTGTACTTTTTTCTTCTTAGCTACCTATTTTTTTTGTTTGTTTGAAAAGTTACTTGGCTTCTGAACTTTTTACTTAAAACTAATTCTGTGACTTGTACTTCATTTGCTGTCTTTCCCTTATTAAGCTCTAATTTTAATACATTTAGGTATACTTACAGCATCTGTGACTATGGACACATATAAGTTCTATGAGCACGTCAAATGATTAGGAATTTCAGTTTTAGTGAGGAAACTCTTATGAGTTCAATTTTATTCAAAATTTTAATTGCATTAATACAGCATAGAAACACTGAGAAAGAGAAGCAAGAGGAAACAACACACATCTAAAGTGAAAGTAAGCTTACCACATTCCTTAATATTGTCTATTAGAATTGGAAGGAATGTAACTACTAATACATCCACCATTTTCTTTTATTTAAAAAAGAAGAATACACACTGGGGCCTATTGTAGCATGGAGAGTGGGAGGAGAGAGAGGATCAGGAAAAATAACTAATGGGTACAAGGCCTAATAATACCTGAGTGATGAAATAATCTGAACCACTAACCGCCATGACACAAGTTTACCTATGCAACAAACCTGCACATATACTCCTGAACTTTAAAAAGAAAAAGGAAAAATGAAGTCAGGAAGTTCAGAGTCATTTGTTTAACAAGTTTTAGACTTCTTTGGAGAATTGATTCTAAGATCCACATCTGCTGATTCACCATCTGAGGGCTCTTTCTAACTTCATGAGACCTGAACGTGTGGAACAAGACAGAAGCATTTTCAAAGTGTTTTTTCTTCTGTCGATCTAACATACTGCATCATTATTCTTCGTTCTGATCCCTCAGGTGAAACGACTGGAACCTGTTTTCTCATCTATATTTCCTGCCTCCCCTCCACTGGTTTACAAACATAAAGGTCAGAGTTGATTCGATCTTTAAAGAAAGTTTATTTTTAAGATAAATTCCTCAAATCAAGCTTTCTTCCGTTCTTTTTCACTAACTTTCAGCTACAGGACGGTCTCAAGGTGAGCTAAGTCTGCCTTTGCTGATTTTCCTACCTGTGATGTGAGAGAAACTTCACTCAAGTACAGTTTTGAAAATGACACTCTGCTGCTTACTCAGAAACATTCAGAGGCTCCTTACTGCCTCCTCAGACTACAAACATTGCCTTGTCTTCAAGTTTTGCTTTTTCTTTCCTTCACATCAAAACAAAACAAACCTCTGTATCTCTCTCTCTACCATTATTCTTATCAAAACCCTGGCATTGGTTTGCTATAGCTGCTGTAAGAGAGGACCATGATCCAAGTGGCTTCAGAAACAAAAATGTATTGCTTCCCAGTTCTGCAGATCAGAAGTCTGAAATCAAGGTTAGCAAATTTCCAGAAGTCTATCTGAAAGAGTTGTTTTTTTGGAGGGTTGTGAAGGAGAATCTGTTCATACCTTTGCCTTAGTTCCTGGTGGTTTGCTGGTGACATCTGGCATTCCTTGGCTTGTAGCAACATAAATCCAAGCTTCACATGGTATTCTCCCTGTGTCTCTACGTCCAAATTTTCCTTTCTTATGAGGACACTAGTCAGGTTAGATTAGAGCCCACCTTAATGACTTCTTCTTAATTTGGCTATATCTGCAAAGGCCTTTTCTCCAAATAAAATCACTTTCTGAGGCAGAAGGAGTTACCACTTCAACATATGACACACATATGACTTCCCCATTAATTTGTGGGGAGACGCAATTCAGCCCATAATAGCCCTCTTTGTATTTCTATGCCTTATACAGAAGCAATATCTTCCATGAAACATTTCCTACCCCTAGGCTAAGATGTTTTCCCCTGCTGAGCCTCTTAGTAACCATTCCTTCTTTCTACTTCATGACTAATTTCTTGAAATCAGGAATTGTGTATTTCTCAGTTTGTTACTTTACCACAATGTCTATCATGTTGTCTGGTATTCAACAGATATCAAAATATGTTTGCTGTAAAATGGACACTGTGGCTCATGTCTGTAATCCCAGCCTTTTGGGAAGCCAAGAATGGCGGATCACTTAAGCTCAGGAGTGTGAAACGAGCCTGGCCAACATGGCAAAACCCCATCTCTACCAAAAAAAAAAAAAAAAAGTTATCCAGGCTTGACAGCGCACACCTGTAGTCTCAGCTACTCTGGAGGCTGAGGTGACAGGATCATCTGAGCCTGGGAGGTCGAGGCAGCAACAAGTTGAGATAGCGCCACTGCACTCCAGCCTGGGCAACAGAGTGAGACCCTGCCTCACCAAATAACAACCAAAAAGCAAATCTGCTAGGTCAAAGAGAAGGTTTTCTCTTCTACACTCTAGAGATGACAGGGATTTTAATGCACTTTAAGATCCAAGCAAGGCCTCTACACTTCTAGGTCATATTTTCACCATAGTGATGAGAAATTGTACAGTATTGGTTAAGAGAATGGACTTGAGTCCAAATTCTGATTTTGTCACTTGCATTCATATTTCCCTCAGATTTTCTCATTTATAAACCATGACATGTAATTCCTACCCTAAAAGATTTGACTGAAAGTTAATTAAGATAATATATGCAACATCTTAACCAGTGATAGCCAATAATATTGTTGCCTAGGACACTTAGATAACCTCTTGTTATTTATACTGCTGACAAGCTTTTTAGGGGCTTTCAAGAAGTATTTAAAGACTTTAACTTGTTTATAGATCACAGAGAAGCCTCAATACACAGAGAAACTATTTGAGCTTGATTCATGAAGAGGAAAAAAAATAAGAGGCATTTTATATAACCTTAAGGAAACAGTGGTCACTACTGGTCAAGGAGAACAGATAGCAATTGTGCAGAATTAAGCTACAGATCCTACCTTTGACTTTTTAGTCACGCCTCACAATTAGCCAGAAGAGCCATTTTCAAATATCAAGGGCAATACAAATAGAGTTATTATCATCATTCACTCTTCAAAGCAATGACCTTTACTTTGGGCTAGTTTCTTTGGCAAGGAAGTTTGGCACGAAGCTGCTGTCGTAACATTAAATGGCAGAAATCTGTTCTTGTGACTATGCAATCTTAATGACAATTTAACAAAACACCTAATTTCAGGCTCAGAGGTAAAAATGCTTAAGCAACACACCTGAGACTCCCAAGCAGCATATCAAAACAAGTTAAAGTCACCTTCCAAATAATTGCCGTGGAGGGGTTTTCACACAACAGAGAGGCACATTTTCTGTGGACTGAACAATTGATCACTAAGTTCTAGTAACAGGTTAGTCTTGCTTCTGGGGCCTTGAAACATGACAGGCTGTAGAAGGACTATTAAAATCGCTTTGCTAACAAAGAAAAATCAATTGTTCTCCACAAGGAGGTGCCCTCTGGCGCAATCAATATACAATAGCACAATGCTGGGCTGTAAAGCCTGTGAACAGATTTAAGCTTTTGATTAGGTAAAAGGTAGAGAGGGGAGCTGTTTTTCATCTCTGATGGACTCAGAAAGATAAAGATATATTTTGCTATGAGTTGCATTTGGTGTTTCTTCAATAGATCAACTTGTTAAAAGCTCATATTTTTTTGTTGTTTTTTTGTTTTAGTATAAGGCTTTGTAAAGTAGCATCTTACCTGTTTTCAGGTCAAGGTATGTGGTGGGGAGCTGGAGTTGGAAAGGGGCATAATTTTGAGACTAGAGAGTGTCCAAGAATCAAAATGGAAGGACATGTGGGAACAACAACACTATCAGTTCCATTGTTATGAGTTGTAAAGTATATAATGTATGTTATTTTCCTGCTACATATAAGAAATATGTGAGTTTATATGGCAGTCAGGTCTTGGTAGTTTTTGTGCATTTTTCTACCAACAAATCAATAATCATCTGTCATTTGCAGACATATGTTTCAAGAATAGAAAAATGGCATTTACAACCTCTGTATTTTCATAAAGCATTGCCTGTGTGCTAACAATCTTTGAAGCAGATACAAAACTCAAAATAAAACTCAATTCAGGCTATTCAGACGGGGAAAAGCATACTCTCAGTAACAAAGAACTTTATGCTGAGAACATGAAGTGCTTTTTCACTCAAAGGAATGTTATAGCTGAATGCTGTGGACAAAACCCATTGAACAATTGTCACTAACATTTTGTACTTGGTTAGAATGTGTATACATGAACATATTTGAAATTCAATCTTTAAAAATGTTAAATAGTCTAGATTTTATAAAATCAGCAACATAATTCAGTATTTTCATAGAAAATTAATTACATGCATTAATGGAGCATACAACAGAAGTAAGGTAGAATTTGAATGATGTTGGGGAATTCACATTATTTAGAGGATAATTTTTGTTCACTATAAATCAGCTCATAAGTATCATTCACTAAAACTTCCAATCTCTTGAGTTTAACCAGATTAATCTTGTCACCGTGAGGCTGTTTCAGCCATAGAGAAGTCAAGTAAATTGCCAGACATAAATCCATGCAATTTTCAATCCAGGAATCCAAAACAAAGATCTGGGAGTCTGACAGGGAATATTATAGACTGAGGCCAACATTCAAAGAAAGCAATGTGTAGAAAGTCAAGAGCTAGAAGAGATCTGAAAGAGGGTTTGCCAGTGTACTGTTGCCCACTCTTCAACTGGAACAGCTTAGACATAGCTATCAGCGATCCCTCATCTGCGTCTCCAGAGGAGGGCTGTATTCACTTCTGACCAGACACCATCACAGTCCATATATTTTCCTAGTGAAATGCTAAAGAAAGTTCTTAAGCAGATGAAGCATACGTATGAAGAAAGAATATGTAGAAGAGCAGCAGTAAAGATAAAGCTGCAGGCAAAGCTAACTGAAAGAAATCCAATGTTTAGGCTTGTGTGTGTGTGTGTGTCTTTGTGTGCACACACTCACATGTGTGTGTGCAGTTTGGAAGTCACTGCATTGTCTGGAAATAGTAAAAGTCTTAATTTACATTAGACTTTCATTAGAGAGTGTCATAATCTCTACATGGATATTAATATGTTAAGGAATGTTATAATAGTAAAATAGTAAAAGAATGTGTCACTAATAAGCAAATGAGTATCAGATATGATAATCAAAAATACATAGAACAGATGACATAAATAGAAAATTGGAAGGTGCTAGATTTGAACAATATTACTAAACACTTTAAATGTAAATGAACTAAAATTACAATTTTAAAAATTTAGATTAAAATCTCTTAAAATCAATGCTGATTTTAAGAGACATTTTCATTTTTAATATTCAAAAACATTTAAAAAAGGAGGACAAAAATTACTGAGCAACACTAAAAGAAACTTGAAGCTACACTAATATCAGATAATGTAGACTAAGAGCCAAGGCACATTATTAAAGATTGATGAAATATCTCAAGGCACTAGGAAAATATGATTCCTAATTTGTATACACCTAATAACATAGCCTCAAAAGATGTAATGCAGCATTTTACAGAACTACAAGAAAACATAGTCACTTTCACAAACACCTTGAGAGATTTTAAGACACCCCTCTCGGCAACTGGTAGGACAAGCAGATACATCAGTAAGGTTATAGAAGAGTTGAACAATGTGATTAAGTAATGACGTAATTGACAAATATAGTGTACACGGCCAGTAGCAGTGGCTCAGACCTGTAATCCCAGCACTTTGGGAGTCCGAGGTGGGCAGATCATGAAGTCAGGAGTTCTAGAACAGCCCTGACCAACATGGTGAAACTCTGTCTCTACTAAAAATACAAAAATTAGCCAGCTGTGGTGGCATATATCTGTAATTCCAGCTACTCAGGAGGCTGAGGCAGGAGAACTGCTTGAACCCAGGAGGCAGAGGTTGCAGTTAGCCAAGATCACACCACTGCACTCCAGCCTGGGTGAGAGAGCGAGACTCAGTCTCAAAAAAATATATATATATATACATATATATATATATATACACATATATATATATATAGAGAGAGAGAGAGAGAGAGAGAGAGAGAGAGAGAGAATACCCAACCCAATGACTGCAGAACACTGGCTCAAAGTAAAAAGAGTTGATTTGGCTTAGGATAACAAGGAAGTCTGGGCTTACATCTTCAGGTTTCAGATATCCTTGGACCCAGGAGTTTAAAAATATAATATGAATTAAAACATTTTTCCCTGTCTCATTTCTCCTTAATTTTGCATATTGAATCTCATTATCTCCCACACAAACAAGCTGTCTTTTTAAGACCTGAGAGCATGGTCCCAACTGTAAGTTGGTCCTCATTTTTGTATGTTGATTTTGGAACCTGTAGCATTACTGAATTTGTATTAGTTCTAACAGTTTACCAATGCTGGACGTGTAGGTTGCTCTTTTCTTTTTATACTCATATTGATCCTATACTTTCTGGGTCTCTCTGTATACCTTAGTAGACTATTGCTCTTGTTGCCTTCTGCTATTTCCTTCTCTCATTCTTTCTCTGTATTGCCGCCATCAAATCTCAACATGTACTTGGTGTCCCCACTTCCTCCTGCTGTAACCACAGCACTATGTTCACCCCCTTCTCATGCCAGTAGTTATGCCTAGGTCTGCATGTACTTTGGGATTCTATGACGGTCTGGATATGAGATATTATATTCACTCTGAAAAAAGTTATTTTTCCTCCATGAGTAGAAAGAAGACAATGTTCCCAGGCCTTTTCCACTGTTCCCCCTAAGCCCAGAGTATATTTACATCTCCCTGTAATTAGACATAAGTCAATGACTCTAATATTCAATAAACCGCCCTGAACTTCCATAGTCACTTACCTTAACTGAAAAGATTTTATTGATTTGTTTTTGCATGGTTACCTTTTATTCAGAGATATGGCTTTGTTATTTTTCTCTAAAATGACCTTGACATGATTTGCCTCCTGGTTGATTGAACTTCAGCAAAAGTTAAAATAATGGCACAGCAGCTTATTCTGTGACCCAGGATATTCCCTTCTAAAAATTTAACCAAAAAGCTCTAAGATAAAAATACAAACATAAATATATGTTTTATAATGGTACAAAATAATAAAAACAACCCAGAAAAACTAAATATCAAACATTAGAAAACTGGTTATATAAATTGTAGGACATCTACACAATAAACTTTGATATAACCTTTAAAAATTATACTGGCCAGGCATGGTGACTCAGGCCGGTAATCCCAATACTTTGGAAGGCCACGGCAGGAGGATTGCTCTGGCCCAGGTGTTCAAAACCAGCCTAGGCAATGTAGCCAGACACCATCTCTATAGAAAAATAAGAAATTAGCTGGGCATGGTAGTGCAAACCTATAGTCCCAGCTACTTGGGAGGCTGAAGTGGGAGGATCACCTGAGCCGGAAGGTTGAGGCTACAGTGAGCCATGATTGTGCCACTTCACTCCAGCGTGGGCGACAGGGTGACACCTTGTCTAAAAACTAAATAAATAAATAAGTAAATAAATAAATAAAATTTATACTGTACAATAATTAAGAACATAGAAAATTGTTCAAGTCAATAAATCACGTTGTCAATTGTTTATCCCAGAATTACTCACAGGTTAGATGGCAAGTTAGAACCAGATAGAATTTCTCCCTCCAAAGACAGAAAGAAAGCAGAGACAAAAGCAAAAACTAGAAATGTTCTGGCGGGAACTGTGGACAACGTACAAGGATTTGAAAGTATTTTTCTGTTTTTTATCTTTTTAGGGCCAAAATCAGTTTGACACAGTGCCTTGCATATTAATAACTTTCCATAATAATAAACTTTTATAAGAAGTCCCTCCCCATGGCCATTTCCCAGGTTCAGAGCTCCACCACATTCAGCCTCCCTGCTTGTCACACTAAGGATTTGACCCAGGACATTATCACGCTCAGGGAGGAGGATCAGACTCTTTAGCAGTGTGTACGGTTTATATTCTTCTTCTATTATCTCTCACTAGTGGTCAGCTTTCTTAAGTCATCTTGCTATCCATTCCAAGCAAAGTGATGAACCTCACACAACTCCTGCTTTTACTTCCTCCAGCCCATGGACAAAATTGGGATACATCTTATGCTAGAGCCAAAATGATTGAGTTCTCTCGAAGCTGCATAAGGAGGCTATATTATATCCTCTGCATAAGAGCCCCTAAGATACTTGGAAAAGACAAACAAATGCAAGTCAGGTCTGAAACACCCAGTCAACACAGCTCAGGATAATTTTGCAACTGATTTTCAGGGCTTTTATCTTCTGCACCTAGATGGCAAAAATAGGGGACAGGAACAAACCCTGTATTGGTGAGTATTCTGTAAAGGGACAGAACAAATAGGATAAATGTATATGTAAAGGGGAGTTCACAGCCAGGTGCGGTGGCTCGTGTCTGTAATCCTAGCACTATGGGAAGCCAAGGCAGGCAGATTGCCTGAGCTCAAGAGTTCGAGACCAGCCTGGGCAACACAGTGAAACCTCGTTTCTACTAAAATACGAAAAAAATTAGCCAGGCATGGGGGCATGCACCTGTAGTCCCAGCTACTCAGGAGGCTGAGGCAGAATTGCTTGAACTCAGGAGGCGGAGGTTGCAGTGAGCCGAGATCACCACTGCACTCCAGCCTGGGAAACAGAGCGAGACTCTATCTCCAAATTAATTAATTAATTTTTAAAAATAAAGGGGAGTTCACTAAGGAGTATTGACTCACACAATCACAAGGCAAAATCCCACAATAGACGATCCGTGAGCTGAGGAACAGGGAAGCCAGTCTGAGACCTGAAACCTCAAGAGTAGGGAAGCTGATAGTGCCGCCTTCAGTCTGTGGCAAAGGCCAGAGACCCCCTGGAAAACCACTGGTGTAAGTCTGAAGTCCAAAAGCTGAAGAACTTGGAGTCTTCATCTTTGAGGGCAGGAAGCATCCAGAACAGGAGAAAGGCAAAGTCCAGAAGACTCAGCAAGTCAAGTCATTCCATGTTCTTCTGCCTGCTTTTATCCTAGCTGCACTGGCAGTGGATTAGGTGGCACCCACACAGACGGAGGGTGGGTCTGCCTCTCCCTGTCCACTGACTTAAATGTTAATCTCCTTTGGCAGCACCCTCACAGTCACACCCAGGTACAATATTTTGCATCCTTCGATGCAATCAAGTTGACACTCATTATTAGCCATCACAGACCTCTTAGTACCTTTCCCAGGCCACAAGCAAACAAAAAGATTTGCTCTAAACTACCAACTTATTTACACCTTTTCTTCTTCACATCTATAAACACACAAGAAATTTAGAATTCAGTTGTTTCACTGTCCTCTTGTGTGTTTATCAAGCTAGTACTGGAACATGGTTCTTCAATTTGCTTGATATTTATTTTATTAGAATATATCTTGTAACCACTCAGATTTAAACAACGTATTACTTCAATCAGTAATAAGACACCAATGTAGAATACAGACAGAAGAGGAAGACACAATTAGAGAATGAGTTTTAGAAGACTTTTCAGAGCTGTGTTACGTGTTCATTTCTGCCACGGAAGATACCTCTGCATATTTGAAGGATCCCTACTGTGTACTCAGGATGACCTGCCTAAGCTGAATGTTGCAAACAAGTTCAAGAAAAATGTCACTGTAGGCTTAATTGTATTAACTCTTATGTTCATTCTACTCATATTCTTTAGTTGTGTTTTTTTTAAAAGCAGCTAACTAATTTCTGTAAGTCTCTTTCATTCTCAATTCAAATTCCCGGTTGAAAACCACTCCTGGAGCACATGTTTTATAAATTTCTGTGCAATTACAATTTTAATTTATTCTCTAGCAAGAGGTTTTTAGTAGCTGAACACAAAATCGTAACTGACAAATTACAACCAACAGATTTACCTTGTAACTCCACTTCTTTGCATCTGGTAATTATAAAGATTACTAGGAAATTCACCTTACATTGTCCATCTTTTCATATCCTATGATTGGGACTCCCGTGAAGCTTTATACAAAGAAATAAGACAGGCACCTATGATTTTCTTCATCTGGACAGATCAGTTTTAAGATCCGTGGGCTTGGTGGTAAAGTAGGTTTGCTGCTCCCTGCTTACCAGCTTGTCTGAGTCCAGTGATACAGAATACCCTAGCAACACACACAACAGCTTATGTGAAGAGAGTTTATTTTTTACAGATAGGCAACAAAAAGAACAGAAACCTAGAATTCCTTGTATTTCAGTCCCCCAACACTCAGGAAAGCTGTCTAAAATGGATGGAGTCTCATCTGTACATATCCTGCTTGAACTGCCGCAGAGGAACACCAGAAAGCAGCCCACCTTGGGTTTTACACCTCAGGGTGATGGGATGTGCTGGGCTGAAGGATTGAAGAAGACATCCTGTTCTGCTGAGGGACTGAAACAGAGCCCAGGCTGTTCCGGCCAGTCCCTTGCTACTGCAAGGTGTTGCATTCCCAGCACATTCTGTGATTATTCTTGAGAACTGCAAGCTAGAAAGCAGGAAGAGCTGGATCAGTTCGAGAGCACTTAGAGAACTGCCTTGCAGTCGCCAGTTACAACTGAAGTTGATTTATTTCTTTGTAAAAGTAGATCCATGTTTTGCATCTTGCTAATTTTACTCCCGATGATATTTATAAACCATATTGCAGACTCCGATGATTCTGAATAACATTAATATTAGTAGCCCATCTGGCAAATTCTACTGGTCATGAAAATTGTGGATTTTCCTGACACTATTCCCATAGACACCACCAATATGTGAATTTCCATGATATTACTTAGAATGTATTGGTCATATTTTCCACCTTTTAAAATTTTATGTCTAGGTGAACCAGCATCACATGGTCAACCTCACTGGCTTTCCTGGATTCTAGAACTTAGCAGATGAGTTCATTTTCTTTTGTGTCGCATGTCCATGTTTTTGATCATGCTCTTTTTTTTTTACTACCAGTGAGTTTCTATTCATAACTGAGTGACTAGTTCATATATTATCTTCCCTACTAACTGTCAAAGAAGACTTATTCACTCCATTTATAGTATGTTTTACAGTAAAATCTCCATTTACAGTTTTTTTATATGATAAGTTGGAAGCAGTGCTTCCCCTTTTACATTATAAACTGTAAGAGCAAGGACTTCATCTTATTCAGCTCTGTACTTTGAGGATATATTACAATGAATGACACGGAGGTGAAGATACATAAGTGTTTGTTAGAAATGAATAGATGCAGCCAGGCATGGGGTGGCTCACGCCTGTAATTCCAGCACTTTGGGAGGCCGAGGCAGGTGGATCACAAGGTCAGGAGTTCAAGACCAGCCTGGCCAATACAGTGAACTCCCATCTATACTAAAAATACAAAAATTAGCTGGGTGTGGTGGTGCCCTTCTGGAATCCCAGCTACTTGGGAGGCTGAGGCAGGAGAATCACTTGAACCTGGGAGGTGGAGGTTGCAGTGAGCCGAGATTGTGCCGTTGCAGTCCAACCTGGGCAACAGACTGAGACTCCATTTTGAAAAAATAAATGAATAAATGAATGAATAGATGTGCCTTTTGCGGCCACCACTGGAAGCATGAGTGGCCAAAATGAAGTTCAATCCCTTTGTGACTTCCCACTGAAGCAAAACCACAAAAGGCATTTTAATGCACCTTCCCACATTCGCAGTAAGATTATGTCTTTCCCTCTTTCCAAAGAGCTGAGACAGAAGTACAATGTGCAATCCATGCTTATCCGAAAGGTTGATGAAGTTCAGGCTGTATGAGGACACTATAAAGGTCAGCAAATCAGCAAAGTAGTCCAGGTTTACAGGGAGAAATATGTCACCTACATTGAACAGGTGCAGCAGGAAAAGGCTAATGGCACAACTGTCCACGTAGGCTTTCACCCCAGCAAGGTGATTATCACTAGGCTAAAACTGGACAAAGACCGCAAAAAGATTTTTTTTTTTTTTTGTAATGATGATACTTTGAGTTCTGGGATACATGTGCAGAACGTGCAGGTTTGTTGCATAGGTATACACGTGCCATGGTGTTTTGCTGCACCGATCACCCTGTCATCTACATTAGGTATTTCTCCTAATGCTATCCCTCCCCTATTCCCCCTCCCACAACATGCCCTGGTGTGTGATGTTCCCCTCCCTGTGTCCTGCAAAAAGATTCTTGAACAGAAAGCCAAATCTCACCAGGTTGCCAAGGAAAGGAAAAGGGCAAAATACAAAGAAGAAACAATTGAGAAGATGCAGGAATAAAGTAATCTTGTATAAAAGCTTTGATTAAAACTTGAAATGAATAAATAAATAAATAAATAGATGCTTTACCCTGAAGCCATTTAAGAACCAGTTAATTATTGATCTGGAAGAACACCTGGTTTGGAGACTTCTTAATGTTACCAGCCTACTGAGAGGCAGTGTCCCAGGATTTACCCTGAACTTGATGCACATACATTTCAGCTTCTGCTGATCTACTCTGTTAGACTCCTGCCCTAGTCCTATATTGCAGTGTTTCCTTTTCCCCATGGGAATCAAGGATATAGAGTTGTGGAAGAGAATGTACCAATCAAATACAGGGACTCTAAACTCGGGCTAGGATCTGACACAGAGTGTATTCTGAATAAATATTTGACAATTTAATTACATTCCCACGGGGTTATCAAGCTGCCTAATAGTCCTTGATATATGACAGTGAGAAGAGCAAACTAACAGAGACATTGGAATGCTATCAGAGCCATGCTTCCTTCTGAACTGCTACTAAATAATTCATTTTTAAATTCCAGTTTTATAAAAGAAGAACAAGAAATTATCTTTCTCTTGTGAATCGATAATATAAAGAGCATTAGTGATTTTCAGTTCCAAACTGAGCTCAGATTCTATTGGCCACTAGTAAAACACTACTCGTAGGTAATAAACTCATTGGTTAAACTTGTAAACCGAGTTAAAGCTAAACAATGAGTTGATTACCTTCTATTCATGTTTTACTGTGGTCAAAAGAGTCCAAATGCCATTTGAAATTTAAAAATATAACTATTCATCCTAAAAGTGTTGCAACTCAAAACCAATATGTGTGTCTAGTGCCCCAGTCACCTGAAACAGAAGACATTTTAAAGCACATTTATGGAACAAAAAATGAGGAGAAGAATCCAGAAGAGGCATTGCAAAGAACAAACTTTTTGTTGTCATTTTCTTTTGTTTTGTTTTTTATTTTATTATTTTTTTTAAATAAAGACAGGGTTTCACCATGTTGGCCAGGCTGGTCTTGAACTCCTGACTTCAGGTGATCCGCCTGCCTCAGCCTCCCAAAATGCTGAGATTATAGGCATGAGGCACCACACCCAGCCTTGTTGTCATTTTGTTTTCTTTTGAAATGTTGCTTTCTTTTAAAATTTATTTTATTTTAAGTTCTGGGACACATGTGCAGGACGTTTATTTTTGCTACGTACAGAAACGTGCCATGGCGGTTTGCTACAGCTGTCAATCCATCACCTAGGTATTAAGTCCTGCATGCATTAGCTATTTATCCTACTCTCTCTGCTCCTGTCCCCCACCCACAACAGGCCCAAATATGTGTTGTTCCCCTTCCTGTGTCCATGTGTTCTCATTGTTCAGCTCTCACTTATAAGTGAGAGCATGTGGTATTTGGTTTTCTGTTTCTGCATTAGTTTGCTAAAGATAATGGCTTCCAGCTCCATCCATGTCCCTGCAAAGGACATAATCTCATGGTTTTTTATGGCTGCATAGTATTCCATGGTGTATAAGTATCACATTTTCTTTATCCAGTCTATCATTAATGGGTATTTGGGTTGATTCCATGTCTTTGCTATTGTGAATAGTGCCACAGTGAACATGTGTGCATTATCTTTATTGCAGAATGATTTATATTCCTTTGGAATATGCCCAGTAATGGGATTGCTGGGTCAAGTGGTATTATCGGTTCTTGGTGCAAAGAACAAAACTCTTAATGGAAGAAAAGATAGAAAGATGAAATTGGTATCTAGAGATGATCTATTATTGTATATTGTATTAACCTACTAACAAATAAGCTTGTTTTTAATAAACTTATTATATGTGACTTTTACTAATTCTTCCCCTGAAGCAACAAAACATGTTCTTTCTTTACCAGGTCCAATAAATAGCTCTCTGGGTTCAGCAGCTGACCTCATTTGAACATCACTTAAAATTTATATTTTTGAGACAGAGTCTCGCTCTGTTGCCCAGGCTGGAGTGCAGTTGCGCGATCTTGGCTCACTGCAAGCTCTGCTCCACGTTCAAGTGATTCTCCTGCCTCAGCCTGAAGGCTGCACTATTGGCTTTCCTACTTTTGAGGTTTTGAAACTTGGAGTGGCTTTCGTGTTCCTCAGCTTGCAGACGGCCTATTGTGGGACTTCACCTTTAATCGTGTGAGTCAATACTCCTTAATAAACTCCCTTTCATATATATGTCTATCCTATTAGACTGTCCCTCTAGAGAAACCTGGCTAATACACAGCCCAAGGACGAAGCTAACACAAAGGAGGACAGAGCTGGAAGAATTGCAGAACTAGGAGTCTTGATCAGATCACGCTGCAATTATCATTTCCTCTTAACTCTTTTAATTCTGTATACCAACAAACTGCCTTTGTTTAAACCAGTTAAAATATTGTATTGTTTTTGTTAACCCAGTCCAATGCAACAATATAAAGTGTTAAGAAATCAAAGTTAATACCATTCTACATGTTAAGAACTCGGGTTTATATCATTCTCAGCTAACTGACCCAAGAACAGAAAACCAAACACTGAATGTCCTCACTTATAAGTGGGTGTTGAACAATGAGAACACATGGACATGGGGAGGGGAACATCACACTCTGGGGACTGGAAGGTAGGGGGATAGGAAGGAACAGAAGAGGGTGGGGGGATTGGGGAGGGATAGCCTTAGGAGAAATACCTAATGTAGATGACAAGGCAATGGATGCAGTAAACCACCACCATGGCATGCGTATACCTATGTAACAAACCTGCACGATCTGCACACGTACCCCAGAACTTAAAGTATTAAAAAAAAAAAAAACTCAGGGTTATATTCCATGATGTTAACTCCTCCTCCTTGGTGTTGATATTCCAACTTTAACTGTTTCATAGGAAATAATAATCAAACACTTTCCACCACAAAAAAATGGTTGTTGTATCTACCTATAAATATCAAATATTTTAGCCAAGAATGCATTTCATGTCTACTGGATGTCTGGTAGATATTTCAAACTTACCATGTCTGAAACTGAGTTCCTGTTCCCTGCCCGACATTTCAGTTGTTAGCAACTATGTCTTTCCGTTTGCTCATTTTTAGCTATTTCCCCCAATCCTCATTCTACTTCAGTCATACGGGCCTCCTTACTCTTCTTACAGGGCAGATATTCACCACCTTAGCCTCTTTCCGCTGGCTGCTTTCTTTCCCTGATATCTACCTGATTAAGTCACTTTCTTGCTTCAAATATTTTCTGAGATGTCACCTTCTTCATGAGGGTTACTCTGTCCACATTAATTAAAATTGTATCTTTCTCTGTTCTGTCTTTTCTCATATGACCCAACACTTTCTAATATACTATGTATTTTAATTAATCTAGTCATGTCATTGCATATTTTCCATGTCTTACCATGAGAATGTAAGACACATGAGCATGCATTTTTGTCTCTTGTCTTAGCTTATGTATCCCAAGGGATAGAACATGCCTGACATGTTAATAAATCTTTGTTGAATGAACGAGTGAATCACTCTGTCCTCAGCAACCTGGCACAGTTATCCAGTCCTAAGAAATGTAGGATGCACAAAGTTATGAATTAAAAACCTTTCCACAAAAATTGACTTGTGATGACTTCCTTCAGATGTTGGACCAAACATAAAAAGAGTTGAACTTAAACTTAGAGATTCCAAAATCCCGTAACAGACAAAATGAGATTTGGATGACTGAGTAACCCTCATAGGTTAGTCTACCCTGATGGCATATTAACTCATAAACCATATTCCCTGATTCTAATGTGCTGTCTCCCTTCCATTTGGGTTTGCTGTAGCAAGTAATTTAGGGTTTACAACATACGTCTCATATGTTGTGCTATTATACAACCTATACTGGGTGTGTATGGGATCATCATGGGTATCATTTGTCAGACCGATATGGTTTGGCTCTGTGTCTCCACCCGAATCTCATTTTGTAGCTCCCATAATTCTCAAGTGTTGTGAAATGGACCCAGTAGGAGACAACGAAATTATACGGACTTCTCTGTGCTGTTCTCGAGACAGTGACTGGGTCTCATGAGACCTGATGGTTTTAAAAACAGAGGTTGTCCTGTGCAAGCTCTCTCTTTGCCTGCCACCATCCATGTAAGAGATGGCTTGTTTGTTCTTGCCTTCTGCCATGATTATGAGGCCTCCTCAGTCATGTGAAAGTATAAGCCCATTAAGCCTCTTTTTCTTCCCAGTCTCAGGTATGTCTATCAGCCGTGTGAAAACAGACTAATATACAGACTAGAAAGTGTGTCCAAGCCAAGCCTATTTGCTGTGACATTAAGTAAATCATCTATTCATTAAATCACTCAATCTTTCATTTGTTCATTCAAGAATATTTTTCTCTGCATTAATGAGAATGCTAGATTATATGATTGATACAATTCTTAGCTTCTTTATAATATAATGATTATAATAATGTCTTTTTGATTTTCATAAAAGTAGCTAATGCATAGTTTCTAAAAAAGATTAGTTCATCCATCCTGGAGGTAAGGACTGAGAGGAAATCTAAAATATAGTGAAAATGTCTTGAAAGATGAGTAGGATTTAGAGGATAAAGTATGAAGAATTACAGATAGAAGGAAGATGAAGAACAAAAGCATAGTAGCATTAGGGAAAATAGAATGCATTTTGGAAGCCACAACTTGTTCTGTAAGACTGGTTTGAAGGACTGTGTGTATGTGTGTGTGTGTGTGTGTGTGTGTGTGTGTGTGTGTGTGCGCGCGCGCGCGTGTATGTAAAATAAAGTGGATGCCTCTAGAAACATAGTATAGGTCCAATAATAAGGTCTTTAAATAATATCCTAAGGAATTTAACTTTTGAGAATTATAGCCATTGAAAGGTTTAAACAGGATTACATGCTGATTTTAGAAAAATCTCTGAATGCATTAATGAAGAACAAATGAGAGAAGAACAAAGCTTCAGGCAAGGAGAATAGAATTGGGAAGATGTTGTGAGGGAAATCAACAAGGGGATATGACAAGAGATGCTCTAAAATGCTCCCCAGATTTCTGTATTTGGGAAGGGCAGGCTGCCTACTGGAAGAAGAGCAAACATAGGGTGAGATAAGGGATCAACACAGTAGAACAAAGAGTGTGTTCCAAGATGATTTTTAAATTCTGTTTTGGACACATTAAATATGAGAGACTTGTGGATATTGCAGAATATCCAGTTTGAATTAGGATCCGGAAGTAGGTGCTAGGATTTAGGTTTTTACAACATGTCAGAATAAGTATGAAGTCAGAATGCATGAAGTAAGACTAGAAGGCCAAGAATGGGCACCAGAGACAAAAGAACTCACACAGGGACCTGAAGGCAGTGACTCAAAAGGCAAAACAAAGCAAAACCTGGAAGCCTCCTAAAGGCAGAGAAAGGGGCCACGTGTTACAAAAAGGCTTTGTCCCTCGATCCCAAACAAGGCATCCTAGAATTGAAATTTCTGTAAGTGCTGGATGTATTTTTATCACAGCATGCCTTCTCCACACAGAGGAGAAATTGCCTCTTATGTTCTGAAGATGTGGTGCATGGCAAGAAGGTTCCTTCCATTTTTCCTTGGTGTGACCTGCCTGCCTGTGTTGACAGCGGCTGTAGTCAGTCTTCTGGCCCTGGTGTGGTCCTTCCTGTTCCACTGATTCCTGCTCTCCACTGATGAGCCTTGGCCAGCTACACTTTTGCTTTGACTGTTCCACACTTTGTCCAGCCCCCATTCACTGCTGTTTATTCTGGAATGCCAACAGACATGAGTCTACCACTTACATATGTCTATGGAATTGCTGCAGTGGTTCACTTTTTACGGGCCAGATTACTTATTCTATCCTAGCTTTCTATTTTCACAGTTGTCATAAGTGATTTTTTGATTAAGCAGTTTTGGGAAATATTGGTCCAAATAAGTGATTCTTAAACTGTATGGATCTTAAAAACTACTTGAGGGCTATTGTTAATGTATCCCAACTCAAAAGAGTCTAATTAAGCACACAGTCCTTGGGAAATAGGCTGTAATCCCTGCTCTTTCCCTTGCCATCAAAGGACTTGTAAGTTTTGGCTTCAGTTTTCACTAGTCTTCTCCCCTGCCATACTTCCCTTAATCACCCGCTCACAGTAAGTGAGGTCCATGAATCACCTATAGTAGAATTATGTGAGATACAGATTTGAATTTCACCCTAGGGCTAAATCTGAAACTCAGGAATTTCTATTTCAAAATAAAACCCCCAAAATTTGAAGGTTAAAGAGCCCAGCCCAGAACTCCAATTTGAAACATGGAGGGTTGGTGGTGTTCACACAGGTTAAAGACGAATTATAATCATCTTGGAAGTCTGATCAGAATCAGTGTACCTCCAACTTTTCTGTTGTCTTTGGAGTTGGGGATTAAGGTACATAGTTTAAGAAAGTTTTTCAGAAGAATCTGAAAAGCCCAGATTTTCTCCCTTTCTCTTTCTTACTTCTGCCTGCCCGGCCCCATTATCCACCTGAAATTGTCCATCAAATTTATATATTCAGGTCATATATCAACTCATCTATAAAGATGTCTACATATTCACATTTAAGCAAGATTAACTGCTCTTAGAACTGTACTCAAATACTTATTAGATATTTATAATACAAAATTTCCCACATTGAATTATGGTCAATGGCCTCTGTGTCTTTCTTGACTACTTAACTGTGAATTCTTCAGAGGAGGTGCTGTCTTCTTTATCTTTGTTATGTCCAGAGCATGTTCAACAAATTATATTAAAGTAATTAAAAATTGCATGTTTTATAAACACAGTAAAACAATTTCCTCAGTAAAAGTAATAGACAAGTAAGAAGTTCCAGTTTTGCAATGTTGATACTCTTGTCTTCAGCAAACTCTGTGTGGCTAGATGCAAAGCAGTTCTATCCATGTTTTCCTAAATTTCTCACTATGAATATCAGTATAGTCATCACCATCTCCTTTAAAGGTGTCATCTCCCCTATGGGAACCTTTATGATGAATTCCAATATTATTTTCCTTTAAATTCAAAAGAAGCATTAAAGGCTACTGGCAGATTGTTTTCACATATTAAATGCCCACTCCTGAAAAAAAATTATATATCCCCACTCACTTCAACTTAAACATAGCCATGTGACATTCTATGTCCAATCACTGGGAACGAAAGTGCTGAGTGTTAACTTCAGAGCAGATGATTGCCAAGTTGCTTTCTTTCCCCTTGATGAAGTAAATATCATCAATGTTCGGGCTTGATACTGTACCATCAGAAGGAAAACTAAAACAGGACTGCAGTTGCACCATGTGAATATGTAAAGAAAGAACAAAATACACTATGCTTTTCCAAACTACTTAGCACAATTTGGTATAACCTGACTGAGGAAATGCCCTTGTGACATTGTACTCTTGAATAACCATAAGCATCTTAGAGTTTCCCAAGCAGATATGACAATTAACCTGAGCATGGGTTTGCTATGGTGCGTTCAACAGTTTTTTGAGCTTTTTTCTGGGGAGAGAGTCAAAAAAGGGACATTTAAAACTCGTGGGGGTGGGGGACGGGGCTTGGCTGTTATAGTTACGGGGCACCTACTATCATGCAGTACCTAGGGGTTACAGATGCTATATATCCTGCAATGCAAGAGAGAGTCCCGGTCAAGAATAATTGTCAAGCCAAATACCCATTGCTTTGGCGGAGAGACACTGGACCATGCAAACCAGTAACAAACATGCAGATTCAACAATTACTTTCATAGCGGATTTATCAAAAGCGTGTACTAGAATTTAACCTTCATTCAAATAGATTATTGAATCTATGAATTTGTCAAGAATATTCTCATGTATTCTTCCAAGCCCTTGTTCAAAAGTCATTGCATTTCTAATTTTATGGTACACTCTTGAGCCAATTCTTTAATCAAAGGGTGATATAGGAAAGACTTTTCCCCTGATAGATACTGTTCTCCCTCCCACCAAGATATTAATTGTTACTAATATAGATATAAATTTATTTATTCCCAGTTTTTCCAGTTGTATGTTTTCCTGCCCTTTAGAAAATACTACCTTTTGCCATTATCCTTAACAGATGGTATATATCTGCAGACTGACTTTATAGCTTCTTTCTCCTTTATTTAAAAATACCATACATATTTTGATTTTTCATTTTAAGCTGATCCTGTCACTTCATCATCATTCCTGTTGCTATGCTGATTTTCCTCTCTACCTTTTTGTTATTCTAGAAAGAAATGTTTCCAAAGGGAATAAATTCTGCCTTCTAGAAGAAACTTTAATATTATATTCAGAAACGGATGAATCTTGTTCATCTTCTTCTAATAGATCAAACACTGTGTTATGGCTCTTGGGTGATACCTGACACTGTAAACTCATATGCAAGTTGCTATTTGTGTCAGCTCATTGCACCCTTAGCATTGCTGCTGCCGGTTACTCTCCCATCCAAGTCACTCTTGTGCATTGCATTTCATATACGCATTTCTTACTGGTGCCAGGGCATTGGTGTAATTTTACTGGCCTCACTGCTTTTAGTAGTACCTTGTATCAACTGTGAATTTCGTTGGAATATTTCTACTTCCTTCTATTTATTTAATTAAGTATTATATTTAACTTTCATCTTGAGAGTGCTATGTAACATAAATTATCCATACACTCTGGTGGAATCCAAGTATCCTGAGCACTAAAAAGTCAAGAAACCAAGAGTGCCTCTGTCATCTTTTCCATGGATCCTTAGTATTAGACCAGGAACACTGGATGACTGAAAAACCTGGCTTGTCCTAAGACACAAGAAAAGATGAATAAAGGTATCTGTGACCAAATTTTAGAGCATGAAGTGAATAAATGGTTAGTAATGTAAGGAACTACTTTCAAAAGCAGCAAAAATCTTCGAGGCAAAATCTATTTTCTTCTTTCTCTAAACTGGATTAATTGTATGTATTGTCTGTGGTCATGGGGTAAATTCTAAGTCCTTTATTCCGTTCTTTTTATCAAGCCCAAGAAAGCAGTGTGAATGTTAATAGGTACTGAATAAATCCTGTGATCACTCTAGCACCATATAATGATGTGTTCCCAAGCTGCCATATCATGGTTGATTATTACTTCTTTTTCTTTGCAATCCTTCAGTTAATTTCTATTCCTTACTTTGGTGTTAATATTCCTATTTGAATTTGTTTTAGAGTTCATGAGATGCCGTATCAAATGTTTTAGCTAAAATCCTAATGTATTATATCTCTCACATTGCATTCATCCACTAATCTTGTAATTCAATAAAAAAAAAAGGAATCAGATTTGTTTGGCATGATTAGTTCTGTGTAAACCCATGCTGCTTATTGCTCAATGATGCTTAAATGATAAGTAGTACTCAATGCAAATTTCCTCAACTAACTTCTCATTTTAGCTCAGAAAAGTCTATAATGTTTTTGTTCATAGGTTTTCTCCTGCCACATAGCTAGTTTCTAGGTCCTAAAAACCAGAGAACAGAAAGACTATACTAGCTTTATTACAGCAATTTTGTTTTGCCTTTATATTATTCTTTTCCCAATTTTTTATTTCTACTTTTTCTTATTAGATTTTCATTAAATTTACTATGTAATTTCTTTATTCTTATTTTCATATAACATCTTTTTAAGAAAAGTGTTAGTGAGTTACAAAAAGACTATGAGAATACAATTTATTTCAAGCATCTCCTTTGAGAATAAAGGAGGATGACTTGGTTATATTTATACAATCTCTTTCTCCATATTAGTCATGTAATATAAGAAAGATTTGTAATTCACCTTTTTTTTTTTTTTTTTTGAGACGGAGTCTCACTCTGTCACCCAGGCTGGAATGCAGTGGCATGATCTTGGCTCACTCCAACCTCCACCTCCTGGTTCAGGTGATTCTTCTGCCTCAGCCTCACAAATTGCTGGGACTACAGGCACGTGCCACCATGCCTAGTTAATTTTTTTGAGATTTTAGTAAAGACGGAGTTTTACCACCTGGGTCAGACTGGTCTGGAACTCCTAACCTTGTGATCTGCCTGCTTCCAAAGTGCTGGGATTACAGGCGTAAGCCACCTCACCCAGCTGCAATTCACCTCTTAATCTCGCATACACTGGTGGTAATCATTTCATTTTTATGGATCACTTTCATGTGGCCATAATTTAAGAACTTGTTATGGGTTGTACTGTGTCCCTCAAAGAAGGTATGTTGCAGTCCTAACCCCAGTACCTCAGAATGTGATCTTATTTAGAGACAGGGTCTTTATAGGGGTACATTGAAATGAGGTCTGAATTCCATTATGACTGGTGTTCTTCAAATTGGAGGAAATTTAGGCAGAAACAGAAATGTGTACAGGGAAGATGAGAGAGACAGTGGAAGGAGGTACAAGTCAAGTAAAGCAGCCTGAAATAGATGGCCCTCAGAAGGTACCATCCCTGCTCACACCTTGACGTTGGAATTCTAGCCTCTAGAATTACAAGGTAATAATCTTCTGTCATTTAAACCACCATCTGTGCTACTTCGCTACAGCAGCCCTGGCAATCCAATGTAATACCTATGTTACGTGTACATTATTTTGTTATCATCATTATTCCTCCAGATTATATTCTTCTATAATGTGATAAATATTTCTGGTTCTTACTAATCACTGCTTTTATGCACATGTACTACCACAGCAAGCTTTAAGATACTTCAGGAATCAAAATACCAAAAGTTTTTTTGTGTGAAAAAATGGAAGATAAAAAAGGATATGATATATCCTGCAGTTTTTCACTTCTAAAGATGGATGATATCAGTTTTAGTAACTTTGAGAAAGACTTAACACCCAGGAGTTAATTCTACTTCTTTTAAGTTGTCAGTTACTTGGGGGAATTACTTCTCATCCTTCGCTCAAGGGCTTAATGCAACAGTAAGATAAGACCCCGTGTCTTTATACAGGCACCAGGTGGGAACCCAAATCAAGGAGAAATGTTTGATTTCTGTCTCTTGGGCTCTGAATCTTGTGTGAAGCAATGCAAGAAAGGAAAGATAGTTGATGATCATTGATTTCAGCAACGGTGACCTGAATAGACCCATTATTATCTCCTGCTGGAAGAATCAACAGGAATAATCAATAAATAAGAGTTTAAAGCAAAGTTCTCTATTATTTCCATCAGCTTTGCCATCTATTCACTGTCCTTCTACTAAGCTCCCTTCCTACTTAAAGCAGGCATGGCTGTGATACATTCATTTTCCTGAAGGTATATCTAAAATTTACAAACCTTAAAAAATCTACCCAGTTCAGCCTCACAAAAACTCAGATGCGTATGTCCCTAATTTCTATAAATTTCCACAATTGGTTGGAAATTTGATAAAATTTAAGATGAGAGCTGTTTTGGGTTACCACAGATATAAAAGGGGGGAAAAGGTTAATTTCACCAGACATAGAAAAGTTTTCCTCTTTGGGATATTTGTTCTGGAAGGATGTTGTGATAATTAAAGGATAAAATTTCTCCTGCAAGGCAACCCATGAAGAGCATTTCAACCATGTTGTCTGACCTGGGGTGCAGGTAAGGAGTCAATTTATTTTCTAAACTTTGACAGTAAAAGTGGTCACTGTTAGTATCATGCTGAGAAAATAGGTGTAAACAAGGACTGTCCTGAGATATACCGTAAAACATAGGCAGTACCAAGTTAGGAGCTTTCTTTTACAAAGTACTCACTGCAGTGGACCGGTAGATCAAGGACTGGAATCCCTCGGAGTTGGAAAGATCCTGTGACTCACTTCTAGTTCCCCTTTTGAGCATCCATGGTAGTGGCGTCTGGCAAGAGGTCAGTTGTTAGGTGCGTTCCACAGCATCCACCAAATGGGGCCTCTTGGCTTTGAAAACCTACCCAGGTAATTGTTGATTGGAACCAGCAAACACTCATTAATACAATGACCCCTTTAGGACACAGTGAGGATTCCTAGTATGTGCAGGTGCACAGCAAGTGAGCAGTTGATAAATGCTTTTAATCAAAATGGTCATGATCGTGGCAGTCCACAAGTTAAGGAGTCAGTGATCTGCCGTGCCTTGATTTTAACTTAAATTTTCCACATCCTACTGCATTATGTGCCATATAGAATTACCTTAGTGATTAATTAATGCTTCATTTGATAGCAACAGGTGTGACTGAATTTAAACACTCATAAATTTGAATAAAAGTATCCAGGCCTCCCACTGCCATCAGCAATCTTAAGGCTAGTTATTTACTGTACTCCTTTTATATAGGGTCTAAACCACATTGTTGAGCACTAAATGAGATGCCACATCATATATCATCCAAGCGTATGTTAGATCTATGTGGGTGAGTCATACATGGTTTGAGGACAGGGATCACTTTTTATAAATCTATAACTCTACCAATGAATTTGGATCCAGAAAATACAATCAGCTGATGCTATAGAGGTGTTCCAAATGGATTAGTAAGATATTCACATGTGGGGATTGTAAAGGCTTGACTAAGGGATTTCCCAACACAGAACAAAGTGAAATGAATAATCCAGAGTGTTTTCTAATACAAGTGAATTAATACCCACTCAGTGAATGAATCAGTGTACAGTTTTTCTGCTTTAGAATCAGAATTATCCAAATATTTATTTTCATATTTCTCCTTGTTTTGGTTTTAGAAGAACTGCCTCAGGCTTTTTGCAGAATCACAAATTCTTGTGAAAATAAGTAAACAGTAAATGCAGGAGATGAAGTCTTTTTTTGCTTGATTCTGTTTCATAGTTTTCTTGACACTGGAGTTCAGAAGTAAGCATGTGAAATAATTTGAATGGCAATTTTATGAGTTACATTTGTAATATTTACTCTTTACACCTGCAAAACAAGCTCTTCACAAAGCCAACAAATCAGAAACAATGAACACATTTGGAATGCATCTCATTAGGGGTTGGTATCACAGGTGTCCCTCCGTATATGCTAGAGATTGGTTCCAGGACCCCCACATATACTCAAATCTGGGCACTCAAGTCTGAAAAGTCACAGAAAAATATTCAGTTTCTGTTTTAATTTAGGAAGTTCTCAGTGTTTAAACCCACAATATGGTGAGGGGATAGTGGAGACAGGGCCAATTTATCTCAGTAGCCTAATTTCACTTTAATTAAATACTGTTGTTAGATCTAGTATGTTTCTGTTTTGGAATTTTTTCTCCCAAAAAAAAAAAGTTATCTGAAATTATTACAGTCCTAAAGAGTTTAACGATAATCTATAGTTGCAGTATGTTTGTGTCTTCATGACATGTTAATCAAATCTATTAATTCAAACTAAATAAACATGAGTGTGAAAGATCAGTTTGTTGTTTGATGTGGTTTGTTTCAAGGTGCTGTTTGTAAATATAAATATAAAATACTGAGTGATTTGAAAATATTCAATAAGATAGTTACTTAATTTTTTTTCCTTTCAACAGTTGTTGCAACTATGTAAAATAGTGTTTTGCACAACACTGTTTATATACAGTGTTTTTTCCTTTAATAAAGCTGTCAAACTACAGTATAAAATCAAGACCAACCAATTGGTAAATAAACTACAATTCATTTAAATTATTAGAAAGCATAAATTTGCATGTCTACACTTCTAATCGTAATATATAAAAGTGTATTTCTTTGACCATTTTTATTTTTATTTATTTTTACTCAAAAAATTTTTTTGAAGATGGAGTCTTGCTGTCACCCAGGCTGGAGTGCAGTGGTGCAATCTCAGCTCACTGCAACCTCCACCTCCCAGGTGCATGTGATTCTCCTGCCTCAGCCTCCGGAGCAGCTGAGATTACAGGCACATACCACTATGCCCAACTAATTTTTGTATTTTTAGTGGAGACAGGGTTTTGCCATTTTGGCTAGGCTGGTTTCTAATGCCTGATATGAAGTGAAGCACCTGCCTTGGTCTCCCAAAGTTCTGGGATTAAAGGTATTAGCCACCACACAAGTCCTCCTTGACCATTTTTAATACTACTTTGTGAATAAAAAATATAAATACTTTGGAAATAGATAACAGTGATGGTTGCACAACACTGTGAATGTAATTAATGCCACTGAATTGTACATTTAAAAATGGTTAAAATGATGAGTTGTATTTATTATACATTTTACCACAATTATTTTTTAAATATAAAAATGTTTGTTTGGCCAGGAACGGTGGCTCACGCCTATAATCCCAACACTTTGGGAGACAGAGGCGGGTGGATCACCTGCGGTCAGGAGTTCTAGACTAACCTGACCAACATAGTGAAACCCCATTTCTACTCAACATTCAAAAAATTAGCCGGGCATGGTTGGCAGGCGCCTGTAATCCCAGCTACTCGGGAGGCTGAAGCAGGAGAATCACCGGAACCTGGGAGGTGGAGGTTGTGGTGAGCCGAGATGGTGCCATTGCACTCCAGCCTGGGCAACAAGAGCAAGGCTCCAAATATATATACATTTGTTTAAAGAATGTAATGTTTGCAAATATTTTTAAGAATAAATAAAAATAATTTTGTGGTCATTGAAAGTAGTATAGTATTTTGCAGTTTAAAAACTAATGACCAAGCATGATGGCTCACACCTGTAATCCCAGCACTTTGGGAGGCCAAGGCAGGAGGATTGCTTGAGTCCAGGAGTTCAAGACCAACCGAGGCAACATAAGAACCCTCATAGGGAGACATCATCTCTACAAAAAAACAAAAAAAAAAACCAAAAAGGAACCAAAAAAAGTGGTGAGATCTCACCTCTACAAAAAAAAAAAAATATATAGACATTAGCTGGGCATAGTGGTACACACCTGTGGTCCCAGCTACATAGGAGGCTGAGGTGGGAGGATGGCTTGAGCTTGGGAGGAGGACAAGGCTGCACTGAGCCATGTTCACATGACACTCCAGCGTGGGTGGCAAAGCAAGATCCTATCTCAAAAAAAGAAAAAAGAAATAGCAGAAATGTTTCCTTTCAATTAAAAAGTAATGTCACATATGTAATCTTATTTTCTTTCTTCCCACAAACCTTGCCAATTAAATTCCCACATTAAAATTTCTATAAGATAGTTTTACTGGTTACTTAAATCAAATGTGTGCAAGAAGGCTATAGTCCCCTTTGCAGAAATAAGACATTTAAAACAATTAAGATTGTTTCATACAATAATTTCTGTTTCTAGTCTTTCTACTTTAAAAACCATTTTTTTTTTGCTTTTTCTGAATTGACTTTGAATCTTTTATACTTTAAAAGTTTTCTGAAAATTCTATTACTTTCAGAAGTCCTGTCTAATAATGTAAATTATGGGAAAAGTGTATTTAACTTTCTGAAGAATTTGACTAGTATTTGTGTTTCTTCATTAAGCTGTACCCCTCTCCAATAGAAAGAAACAAAGAAGTACGTCAATCAGTTTGACTTCTAAATGCTTACAGACACTTAAAAAACAACTCAGTTGGCCGGCACCTGTAATCCCAGCACTTTGGGAGGCTGAGGTGGGCGGATCATGAGGTCAAGAGATCAAGACCATCCTGGCCAACATGGTGAAACCCCGTCTCTACTAAAAATAAAAAAATTAGCTGGGTGTGGTGGTGTGCGACTGTAGTCCCAGCTACTCATGAGGCTGAGGCAGGAGAATTGCTTGAAACCGGGAGGCGGAGGTTGCAGTGAGCCAAGACCCCACCACTGCACTACAGCCTGGCGCCTGGTGGTAGAGCAAGACTCTGTCTCAAAACAAAACAAAACAAAAACTCAGTTTTTATAAAAAACAACTCTGTTGTTAAATAGTGCTTGATTTCCTTTTTAGATTTTTCTACAAAGAATATTCAAAAACGGTTAAAAAAATTTTTTTAAACAACACTGTTTCAGCAGAATGCATTATTATTATAGATATTTTTGTCATTAGAAATTAAATCAGAAAAGTAGCTAGGTTCAAGTTCCACAAAAAATGTAGGGTTCATGATTTGCCTGTGACCACGACGTCTTGACACAAAGACATTCTGGATTTACCATTAGCCTCAGCTTCTCATCAGAAAAAAAACAAGCAATTTTGAGGCAGTAACATAACATATCGGTACTGTCTGGCACGTGGGAGCCACTGAAATAATTTAGTTAGTTCCCTTCCCCAAATTTCTCCTTGATCTATTTATTGAAGGATTTATATGAAATAAGGCATTTAAAGAGATTAGAATATAGAACTGAAAAAGGATTGATCAGGTGTCCTGGTACCTAAATTATCCAGAAAGGGAATAATATATGGAAAAGTAGTACAAAGACATTACTTAGGTGCTGTGTTCGTCAATTACTAAAAATGATGAGATGATCAGAAGGCAGTCAAAAATTTGGATGACATTTATCAGTTTCAGATGTGCTACCTTTCAGAGTGATCACGAAAGTCCAATATTTTCAGTTTCTGGGTTTTTATTTTAGGTTTAAAATTTGAGTATATTTAATTTGCTATCATCACGATTTTCATAGCATGTTTTCTCAAACCATAAGTATAATTTTAATACAACCAAGTGAATTAAAAATTATCTTCCCCATAGAAGCATAAATATAATTTTAGAATGGAAGTAAATAAGAATATTGGAGTCTATATGCAAAAAAGACCCTACCTTACATATAAATCCGTAAACAATAGCTATAGTATATACACTTTTAATTGAACATTCTAAAATCATTAATATTTCTATAAAGGTATCCACTAGTCTAGTCAAATTCTCCTCTTAAGCCATACTTTCTGTAAACTGGTTATTTTTTCTTAAGTATGTCTAAGTGAGTCTCATGTATGAAAAAAAGGAAGTCCTAAAAGTACTAGTTGAGCTCTGAATTAACTGGGTGAAGTTTTCTAGTATCATGTCCAACACTACCATCTTTTTGAAACTTGATTTTTGCCATTCTTTTTAGAATTGTTTAATATGTACATTTGCCTTCTTTATATTTTTCCCACCATCACTTTTACCCAATTTGTATGTTTTTTATAACTCTGCTTCCTCTCTTCTCCAAACCAAATTGCAACTGGAAAATAGCTTACTCACTTATTTTTAAATTTTAGTTTTTGTTTTCTAAGATTCCAAGCAATAAACATCCAACTGACCTTCTTCTCTGTAATGTTTTCTCATTATAAGCTCTGAAAAGGCTGCATGATAGACAAAGTGGCTTATTTTAGAAACCCCCATGATCTGGCAAAATTCTGTAACTTATGGCAATATATTTCTTTCCTTGTTATATAAAGATAACTGGATTCATTTTTACAATTTTTCTTTTTAGTAACAGACATATTTTATACATTGTTATTACCTAATAATCACTAGCAAATGATAAGATCACATAGTAACCCATTATTAACACCAAAAGAAAGGTACTAAAAAATAAAATGTGTATTAGACCACCAATTTAACTGTTATTACTATTATTATCACACCTTATTTTTGTTCCCCCCATTACATAGTGCATTCCTGGTGGTGGGGAAGGATTTGAATAATCTACAGGCTTGATGTGACTAGTAGATATTTTAGTGGAATAGATGAACTTAATATAGCAAGGTTTCAAATTTGTTTATGCAGAATAAGGGGAAAATATCTCAATGATAAATAAAAATAATCTTTAGTACTTTCAAATCCTAGCTCCCACAGCAGAATGCTATTGTTCCTGAGTTAATCAATTAGAATCTTTGCTACACAATCTTCCTCCTCTGTAGGTATGGTGGTCTGAGTAACAGCCCTGCCCCATCCCTTATATCCATGTTCTAATTCCTGGGCTCTGTGAATAATTTACCTAGTGAAAGGAACTTGGCACAAGTCATTAATTAAGGATCTTGAGATGAGGTATTGTCTTGGGTTATCTGAGCATCCCCAAAATGTAATCATAAGTGTTCTCATAAAAGGCAGGCAGAAATGGAAGCAGAGATTCAAGAGATGTGCCCAGGAGCCAAGGAATGCCGACCCTAGAAGTGAAAGCTGGAAGAGTCTCCTCTGGAACATCCAGAAGGAACCAGACCTATGGCCATCTTGGATTTAGTCTCTTAAGGCTTGTTTTGAACTTCTGCCCCCAGAACTATAAGATAAATTTGTGTAAACTACTGGGGTTGTAGTAATTTGTTACAACATCTCCAGGAAACTAGACCTCCATGATTTTTCTATGATTTGAGAAAAATGTTCTGCACTGTCAGCCTTGTGGATTTTATTTTGAAGTACTTTCATGAACATAACTTAAGAAAAATTATTTTTCCTTAGTTATTTGAGATATAAAAGAGTTTGTTGCAATCAATCTATTGGGTATTAGCATGTCATCATCAAGAGACAGCAAACAGCTGTGAAGATAAAAGTTGAAAGAAGACATTCCATCATTAATGAGTGATTTCTATATTTGAGTAGCCAATCCAATTAGAAATTCAAAACACAAGAATCTTGCAGAAATCAGCTGCCAGATTTATTAATCTACCTGAAAATAAAAACACAAAAACACAACCAAACAAAAAGTGGAATAAAAACACAACTTAAAAAAATTTTAGATACATTTTTCAAAAGAATTTATAATGTAATATTTTCAACCCTTCTGCATTGGAAATACACTTAATGTTGGTCAATTATGTATTTAGTTCAGTGAGTCACTACCTTAAACAGCAAAACATATAGTTTGTCCTTAAATATCATATGGTGAATACCATTTTTGCCATTGATCTCTTGTGATAACACATGGCCCAATTCTTCCTCACTGACTAGACTATTAAAAAGAAGAAAAGGAGAAAAGGGAAGAAGAAAAAAATGGAACAAAAATAAGTCCTCAATACAGTTTTCATTCAGAATATATTTAAAGACTCCCTTAAATTTTCTCCTTCAATTTCACCAAATCTTAAGTATATATCTCAATTATTTTCCCAATAAAACTTTCGCTGAATATTTTAACATCTGTTTTTACTCTAAGTGCTGTAGATGGCCACATACGCATAGTAGGAGGAAAAGGTTCTGATTTTTAAGGCATTGCTTTCTTTTTTAGGTCCACAACAGGCCAAAATAATGTATGATGTATATGAACAGCAATCATTGAAATCGCAGGTTACATACATATTTTGAAATTGGAGTATTTTTTGTAGGATTAAATGTGAATAGTAGCAATTTTGGTGTTTGGGTTTCTCAATAACTGTTCCATTTAGAGAAATGAGCTGTGATCTCTGTAGCTGTGGAAAATTGGTAGCTGGGGGGGATCATCTTTAAACAATCTATTCCATGCTCATCATGAAATGCTTTTATAATAGGTTTATTTTGACTTTGTGTTTAGAATTTTTTTTTTTTTCATTTTGCTATAGACTCTTTAAAAAAGTTGTTCTTCTGGGATGTTACTGATAGACTGAACAAAATTCATGTTCCTTGACTGAATCTTTTAGAAAGCTATTCAGAGATCCTATATCCCCATTTACTCATGTTTTTTTGAAGGTGAATGAAACATGTACTGCTTTCAATATTTTCTCCAAATGCAAAACAAAAACAAAGCAAAAAACTTTGAAACTTTAAATCTTTAAATCTTGTTTCAAACAATCCAATCACATTTACAGAAGTGTCTAAACAGAGACGATGGGTAATATCAGTGCCAGCACTATGTCATACAGCAACTTCCTCATATTTTTTGATAGTTTGTAAATAATTTTCCATATCACCAAAAGTTACAAAAGATTCCACAGTTTCCCTTAGCAAGCTGAAGCTTACTCTTCATTTGTCAATGTGCATAAAAGCTGCTTATAGCATAGCATGGCGTAAGCTATTTTTTAAGCAATAAATGGTTTGAGTCATCTATTTTGTCCTGAAATGCTATCTGTAGTTAACTGCATTGCTTATAAATGGTCATAGTAAATTCAGCATGAAAGAGAGTATTACAGAAAAGACAGCAGCAGAAGCATTAGCATTATCTAATATTTATATATGTTATCAACATAACACAGCAGTAAAAGGTTTAAATGCATATCAATGGGTACCATGTCTAAAAATTACTATAGTACCTATTTAGTGTATTGGATATTTTTCTTAAAGAGTGCTTGCTGTAACTAGAACAGCATAATACGTGATTTAGTACAGTTAATTCTTATTGATTAAATAATGTATTTATGTACTGAACAGAGTGAAAAGGAGACAGATATTTTTTGCTTCATTTTCATCCCAGATTTAACATTTAAGTGAAGATTCCAAAGGACCATGACGTGTCATTATTTAACTGAAAGGGGTTTCAAAATATTTAAAAGACAATATGATTTGTATCTAAACAGCAAGGTGGCACCGGATACACGTAATGCTACTGGCCTATGACTCAGTTTGGAGCCAGAGTCCAAAATTGTGCCCCTCATTTACAGTCATGGTGATTACTCAACTTCAGAGAAAATTACCCATTTTATGGTTATCCTCTGCAAGTCATATATAAAGCAAAACAAAACAACAAACGGCAAATGCAATTGCTAAATACCTTTTTACAAGAGGTGCAAAAACAGTCATTTCTAACAATTAAACTGCCATTTACAGTAGATTGGGTTTTCTTTTGTACACCTGCAGAGACTCAGAAATGATAGGGGAAAATGCCCAAGGCAAATAGTCTCCAAGTGGATATTTACACAACATGAAATTAACTGTACCATAGATACCCAGAGAAAATAAACATTATCTTATGTTGTTACGAAATCAAATAGACATGATATAGTTTCATCATACTCAAAACTTGTAGGACCCCATCCCAACCTAAGTAAAAAGTAATCCCCAAATCCCTCTGCCCATTCACCCATTAGCTTCCTGTTACACAGAATAAATGTTTAGATTACTCCCACCCACCTTCAAATAAAGTGCACAGTCCATGGCAGACCATAGCATAATGCAACAGGAAAAGCCCCTTTTTGTGTATTATTATTTAAAAATAAAATACAAACAACAGAAACAAAACAAAGATTCAGCGATTCTCTGTATCTTGCAGAAAAAAGAAAAAGCGCAAAACGCCCGGCTTGACTGTCACTTGTGTTAATACACGTAGCCTTCATTGTAGGGGTGGGGGTTGCAGCAGCCCCCTTCTGGCATGTAGGCCATGCTCTCATCAAAGTGAGACAGAGGCACTGTGTCCTCCTCGTTGATGTGACGCTCCATGTCTGTCTTCAGCAGTGGGCGCTGATTATCTGGAAAGGCCATGGAGAAAAGGGCTTCTGGATCACACACGAATTTGTAGACATATCTCTCTCCTGCCACCTGATGATAACATGGAAGAGAAAAACCCATCCTCTCCATCGCCAGATGGGGAAGGACAGGGAAGGAAAAAAACAAAAACACGGTTTAATATACCAGAAAGGATGGGTAACTCTGGTCCCAAAAAGGCAAACAACTAATACCCGGTACACATACAAGAAAAAAAAAAAAAAGTATTTACTGTATCAAACAAACTACAGTTCAGTCAAGGAAAATGCCATATGTTGAACTTGAATAATAATTCATTCCAGATCTAGCTAGGAAACATGGGAATTTGCTTGTTTTAATATAGAGGTAAACTCACATTGTTGTTTGGAAAAATAAAAAATCAATTATTTAATGCAGGCATTTCATATTGAAAGTTATTTTCTGCATTTTTGAAAGGCAATATCTATAAATTTGTACTTTTAAGATATATTCTCTCTCTTAATATTATGTATCTGAAATGGTCAAAAAACTAAATTCAAAATTTAAAAGAAAAATGTGCTTTATTCCCAGTAAGACTAGGCTAGTAATTCACTGATTCACAGAGTAAACTGATTCTTTACTTTTTTTCTTTATTAGCACTGTGTGTTTTCACGTAAAAAAAATAAAGAAAGAAAGAAAAGATACATAGCCTTATTTAAATGAAAGATGGATCAAAAGGACAGCATCTTGGGTACATCACTTTTAAAAATGAAGGCAAGATGCATTAGAATTAAGGATGTGTGTAAAGTGTCAGATTGAAGTAAGATGTGTAAAAAAGTGAAGGGAATTTAAAATACACAATGCATAGGGAGGAAATGAGAAAAAGAAATGTGACAACTGCCTGGAATAAAGAAGTAGCATAATTTATAGGGTATGACATACCCCAAACTTAAATTCTAAAGAGTAATGCTTCCCTAGAAAATTATAAGCAATTGAGTGAGACGAATAACGCTGAGATGCTCTCAAAACCCAAGGGGGTGAGTGGATGAATAGAGTTGTTTGTATTAACTTTGATAGTAGCTTTGCATGGGCGTGTGGAGGTGTGAGATTTTAGAAAGCTGAAGGTGACACAACACCTCCATGTTCCTGCATATCAACAAGGCATTTGCTAGCTGATTTTGATGCGGGTCAACAGTGTACTCCTGGGTTATAAAGTATCGTTATATCTTTGGCGGAAAAGAAACAACTGTCAACGAACACTGCTGCTCTGAAATCAAATTAAGAACTTTCTTTTTTTTGAGGTGGAGTGTCGCTTTGTCACCCAGGCTGGAGTGCAGTGACACCATCTCGACTCACTGTAACCACTGCCTCCCAGGTTCAAGCGATTCTCCTGAGTAGCTGGGATTATAGGCGTGGGACAGGACGCCTGGCTAATTGTTGTATGTTTAGTAGAGACGGGGTTTCATCATGTTTGTCAGGCTGGTCTTGAACTTCTGACCTCGTGATCCACTCGCCTTGGCCTCCCAAAGTGCTGGGATTACAGGTATGAGCCACCGAGCCCAGTCTAGAACTTTTTTTTTCTTTTGCCCCAAATTTAAGTCAGAGGAACCACTTTAGAGAATTCAAATAATCTCAATGTTCCTAGGTTTGAAGGAATGAATGTTTAGTAGTTTTTATGAATTTGGACCTGTTTCTTAGACTACCTCTCAGGGGATAGCAAAGTTCTCCTCTGAATGACTATACTACAATTTAGTCGAACACCAGGATGGTACACATGTGAGAATGTAATTAGCTGGGTGCAGTGATGCAAATCTGTACTTCCAGCTACTCAGGAGGGTGAGGCAGGAGGATTGCTGAGTCCAGGAGTTCAGGGCCAGCCTGGGCAACATAGTGAGGCTCTTTCTCTAAAATAAGTAAATTAATAAAATTTTAAAAATAAAGAATGTGAGCGATGCATTGGGGGCATCAGTGGTGTGGCAAGGAACAGCAAGAAGAACGTGAAGGAGAAGGGTGAGTATAGCCATAAACATTGTAAGCGGCCTTGATTGTTGTGCTAGTTACAAATACCGTAGCCCTGAACTATTGCAGGTCCATTAAACAGCTTGCCCTTTCTTACATGACATAGTGACACCCCAAAAGGTCTATCACATTGCACTTTCCTTTATTTGCTGATAAATGAGTTGTGAATAGTTTCCTCTAACAATCACAGCCAATTGCGGAAAAATTTGAGGAGCAACAACATTTTAACCCATCATTCGGTATCTATGTCACAGCACTTTGCCTTTTGAACTTATTAAAAGAAAATATGTATAAATGTGATATGGGATACGAGGATGAATAAAGGAGAACGAGGAAGTGGAAATACTAGTAATAAGTTTGAACACATTTGAGAATATTTAAGTCCAGGCACGACAGCCTAGAGATACCTTGTCTGCCACTGCATCTAAAAGCTAAGGTGTAGTTAGGGATCTCATAGTAATTTCTAGTTCTTTGCGAATGCTCCCTTTAATAAGAGACTTAATGGTCAAGAGAGATATGCCAAATATGCCTTGGCTTACACTGACTTCAGGATGTGAGATGCAGTAAGAGCTACCCTTTATTGGAGACTCTTATTGTGCCAGGTACAATGTAAAGTATCTCAAGTACATTATTTCGTTTAAAAATCACGGCCACTTTAATGAGGTAAGAATATCAATATTTATTAGGAAAAGAATCTGCTCAAGAATGTAATCTGGTCAGAGGCTAGCATTCAAACCTAATTCCTGACTGTATTATCTTCTACTACTGTGCAGTACTGCCCAGGGCAACTGCTGAGCACCATCTGTGAAGCCCAGGTGATGTGCCCCTGCATTAGGAAGACGGTGGTGAAAAGAAAGGAATGGAGTGTATTTGAAAGGATCTGACTACAAAAAGGTAGGTGAGAGAAAAGGAAGGAATTAAAAATGACCCCGGAGTTGAGATGAAAAAGACAAGAGGAGCAGGTAGCAACCCGTTATATATTTTGAAGGTGTGATTCAGAAACCCCAGGAAGCAACTGAAAATTGAAGTCAGCCTTTTCTTTGAAGTTCTAACTTCTGAGTCAGTAAATTCTAGAGCATTGATTCTCTATGTTCTAGGAAAGTCAACAGTGCTATTTTCCCCTGCTCTAGTAAGTTTCATGTAGCAACTGATCTAGTTTTTCTCCGTATAACTATGGTGCCCTGAAAATATGCCACCATCTATAACATGTAACTATGTTTACAAACCCTAAAATAAACAAATGATACAGAATAAAAATGTAACGTTCACAACAGGTAAATCATAAACTTGGTTCACAGTCAAGGCAATTAGATTTTTGTATACACGCAAAGCTAAAGGGTGTGATAATAACAAATATCCATGTTTTATCTTCATTCATTTATTGCTTTCTTCAAAAATTTTATATTTTCTTTTAAGTGTAAATCACTTGTTTTATCTCTACTCTTTTCTAAAAAGCTACTTTTGGCTGGCCGCATTGACTCATGCCTGTAATCCCAGCCCTTTGGAGGCCAAGGTAGGCAGATCAGCTGAGGTCAGAAGTTCAAGACCAGCCTAGCCAATATGGTGAAACCCTGTCACTACTAAAAATACATAAATTAGCTGGGCATGGTGGCACACGCCTGTGTGGCAGGAGAACTGCTTGAGCCCGGGAGGCGGAGGTTGCAAGTAAGCCAAGATCATGCCGCTGCACTCCACCCTGGGCAACAGAGCTGGAGTGTGTCTCAAAAAAAAAAAAAAAAAAAAAAAAAAAAAAAAAAAAAAAGCTACTTTCAAATATTATGGGAAGCTCATTTAAAATAAAATACATTAAACTTCCACCAACCAAATAAGATCAAATATTCATTTTTAATAAATGGCTTAGGTTGTCAAAGTATCAGATGATAAAACTAGGCAAGATGTGAGGCAAGGAAAAAATGTTTTTACAAAGGAGAAAATTAAATGTCTGAATGTTTTAAGAATCAAAACAAGGAAAAAAAGTAAAAATTTAGTCTAAGATTCTTTATTGCTGTAAACAAAAGCATTTCAGAATTATATAACTGTAGACAATGCAGAATAAAAACTTCTGAAGATACATGTAATATTAACACTAAACAATCCTTTTTAACCATGTGCAGCAAAGTAGGAACTTCCAGAAAGCCTATTATTTTGTACATAATATCACTACACATTTGTCTACGATGTCTATGTATTTATACATAGAAAGGCTTGTAATACCAAAACTAAGAGCTAAGCATTTATTAAAATGACTGAAAACCTTGCTTCAGCAATGCAATGATATGTGGCATTTAAAGTATGACGTGCATTAATGTGCAACATTTCAATGAATTTTAATGCTGTATTAGCTGCTCACCTTTTGCATAATTCCTTTCTCATAGTAATAGCGGAGTGAACGGCTAAGTTTATCATAGTTCATAGCGGGCCTGTTTTTCTGAATGCCCCAACGTCGGGCCACCTGCCACCAAAAGAGAATTGTAGTGTTGAGTTTTAACTTATTAGCTTGTTTCATCAAAATTGGTTAATTAATTAATTACTTCCAAACCCACAAAAAATGTTCAAGTCAAGGATATAAGTAAAGTAGCAAAAGCTACCGTCATCTGGATTTCCTGTGTCCCGGTTTGCTTTTTTCTTTTTTTTGAGATGGAAGTCTCACTCTGTCGCCCAGGCTGGGAATGCAGTGGCGCAAACTTGGCTCACTGCAACCTCCGCCTCCCAGGTTCAAGCAATTCTCCTACCTCAGTCTCTCGAGTAGCTGGGATTACAGACCTGTCTAAATTTTTATGTTTTTAGTAGAGATAGGGTTTCACCATGTTGGCTAGGATGGTCTCGAGCTCCTGACCTGAGGTGATCCACCCGTCTCAGACTCCCAAAGTGTTAGGATTACAGGTGTGAACCACTGCGTCTGGCCTGGTTTGCATTTTAAACCAGGCGGGCAGTGATCCTTCTGAAACACTACGATAGAATTCTTTGTTACTATTGTTTTGGATACAAAATTAAATGGAAATAAGGGAATGTTTTTACAACAGGACTGAACAGGCTACAATTCACCAAAATCACGAAGTTTCTCATTTTGAGATATACTGTCTGTTTTTTCCTTCTTGGTTTTTCAGACAAAAACTATAAAGAGCAGCTTAGTGATTTCCTTGTAAAGGTGTTTTACTGAGGTTATGATAAACCAAAGAAAAAAAGATACCCTTCTCAATACTATAGAAAGTGAACAAGTGACAATGTGTAGAAGAGGAAACACTATACAAATTAATAAACCAAACTGCAAATACTTTTTATTGCCTAAAGGATCGGCGGAATAAAATTGTGGGCAATACTAAACTGGTGAATTAAGCATTCATTTAGAGAACAGTAATTGGATGCTAAAAATAAGAAGGAAGCAGAAAAGGTCACCATGTATATGAGTCCACAAACAAAAATCTCTAAAGCAAAATGTCTACTTTGTTGTTTAGTAAAAAGTCTCATAGCTTTTTATTATTTGGCTTTGGAGGAGCAATGTATTAAGATAGAGTTCTTCAATAGTGCTTTAAAAAAAATCCTCTCTTCCCAATGTGTTTATATATATCCCTACCTCATCACCACCCCAGGCTAGTAAAAGCATTACACAGAATAGGGTAGCTTGCTTTTGCTACCCCAACTAAAGTCACTCACTCATTAATTTCCGTATTTTATTACTCTGAGCAGAAACTGTAGCTGCCATGCAAACCTAGGCAACCCCAAGAGGGCATGATCTAATAGGGCTAGGGAGCGCCTTCATTTCCATAAAATTTCAAGTTGTTGCTATGTCATATAGATCATTTTGTCTCCCTTCGCTTTCTTAGTAATAAACTTTGTCCAGGCTTGTTTTTTTACTACCTTTAAAAATACCAATCGTAGCGATTTTCTCTCAGTAATTTTTATTCTCTGAAGACATAAAGTACTTTCATCACATGCATCAGTATGCTTTTCAAAGAGTAGAGAGATGTGATGTAACAGGGACAAAATTACATATCCCAGCAGACAATCACAGTGGCAGGTACATCTTAATTCTCCAAAGATAAACTTCATTTTAACGTAAATCTTCTGAGCAATAGTGAATTGAAGCAGGGATGAGGGTGGTGGGGGGCAATAAGAAATGAAAGCATTTTTTAAAGAAAATCTCATTCAAAAACCTAACTATGGATATCAGTGAAACTTTAATTAGGCGTAGCAGCGGAAGAGCATGCAAACCTGGAGGGGATGTGAAAATGAAGTATTGGTATCCCCTTAAACAATGATTTCTGAATTCATTTATAAACGATTATTTTCTAGAAACTCATCAGGATGTACCTAGAAAATAAAATCCTCACAACAGCTCTGAGACAATGTTGTGGATGTCTATGGGGAGAGAAATATGATTTTTAAACATACCACAAATGGAGTTCGATGATTATCATGCTGATTCATTCTCAGCATCATGAATATATTTTGTAGAGGTAGGGTTTTAACTATATTGGCCCGGTTGGTCTCGAACTCCTGACCTCAAGCAATCCATCGCCATGATGAAACCCCGCCTCTACTAAAAATACAAAAATTAGCCGGGTACGGTGGCGCTCACCTGTAGTCCCACCTACCGGGGAGGCTGAGGCAGGATAATTGCTTGAACCTGGGAGGCAGAGGCTGCAGTGAATGGAAATCGCACCACTGCACTCCAGCCTGGGTGACAGACCGAAACCTCGCCTCAAAAAAAAAAAAAAAAAAATTGTTTCCTGGACCAATTCCCTAGGAGTCATGATTAATTCAAAAATAATATTTCATTATCTCAAACATCTCAGAAAAAGAGATATTTAAAGATTATGTGTTTTCTAATGTTACCCAGAACACACTGAGCATATAATCTGTGCAGGCCTGGAGTATCACTCAGTCATTTTGAACTGAAATATAAAGAAATGAAACCCAGGCCGGGCGCGGTGGCTCACGCCTGTAATCCCAGCTCTTTGGGAGGCGGAAGCAGGTAGATCACGAGGTAATGAGATGGAGACCATCTTGGCCAACATAGTGAAACGCCATCTCTACTAAAATACAAAAATTAGCTGGGCGTGGTGGCATGCGCCTGTAGTCCCAGCTATTCCGGAGAACTGCTTGAACCTAGGAGGCAGAGGTTGCAGTGAGCCGAGATAGCGCCACTGCACTCCAATTCCAGCCTGGCGCCTGGTGACAAGGCAAGACGGTCTCCAAAATAAATAAATAAATAAATAAAAATAAAAGGAAATGAAACCCATCAGTAATTTCAGCAAGATGGCTTCAGAGACGTCTTTCACCGACTGTGCTGACAAAGGCACCCAATGAGCTGCTGGGCAGTAGAGGGAACAGGGTGACCACAGGCCACACAGACTAAAGAAATTTCACAAGCCCTTTCCAAAGAAGAAATTTAAACAAGACCCTACAGACATTGCCTGATGGAAGTAATTGCAACAGTCAGCAATGCAGCAATCAGACATGGGATGTTTCATTTTGAGCAAAAAGCCTTAGGAGACATTCAGTGCTTATTGCACAATTCCCATTGAGTTAGTTATTATTTGGAAATGCTCTACTGACTCTGAATTAACCAGCCCCTTTTTAACTTTATGAGGCTGCTACAGAAAAGTTATCTAGATGTCAGTTTGTTGTATGGAACAGATGTAATTCTACTTCTTCCCTACATTTAAAAAACTCCGTAACTCAGAATTTGATGAAACGTAATGGTCATCTGGTCAAATCTCCTACTTACTCAAATCTGAACGTCATAAAAGTCAACAGCTGCAACATAAAACGGTTAATTATTTGCAAAAGAATTTTTCTTCTGAGTGGATCAAGAAATATTGGCATAATTCAGTAATTTTTTCCTATCTTAACAATATATGGCAAGAAACAAACAAACAAACAAAAAACAAAAACAAAAAAACCTGCTCAGTTTATTTTAATCACAGGTGGAGGGAAGCAACTGTTTAACTGATACAAATCCCTGTTGAATGTGCTCAGTTCCAGCATGAACCAACTCTTGCAGTGATTAACATCTTCCATGAGGTGAAGAGCACACAGTCCTATTATGTGAAAGGCTTTTAAATTACTCTGTTAAATATTTCTAGTCTCAATTTTTTAGTGCTTAACATTTTTGTGGTTCTTTCACTTAAATCATTTAAGTATATCTATGAAAAAACTAATCTTCTTTGACAGCTAAGTTTTAAACACACTACAGCATTCAAACACCCAAACATCATCCTAGATAATGAGAAATTTCAAATTCTTATAATGATCGTTCTGTATGTGTATGCTTGGTATAGGGCAAGGGAGATACTGCAAAACTACCACCTAGTGCTGCTAAAATACTGATACAAACTGAAGGAGACTTAATTGTTCTAACTGGTACCTCTTATGTCATACTTTCAGTACATTCTTGAGTCAGATAATCTTTTAAATCTTAAATTATGTAACCTTATCTTCTGGACATCAAATTAGGGCATATTATCTAATTACAATTGAATACATGGTTTAATAAAGACAGAAAATTTAAGATGGATGGACCCAGTAGTTGATGGTGTGGATGTTCAGTGTATATGAAACTTAATCACTTTGGATTTCAAATATTTTTTAAACTTACTGAATTTTTCAGTATTACTAAAGTATTTAGATTCAATACCTAATATAATCAGTCAGAGGTATGTCAGAGCTAAAAATCTTCCATTGCTTTCTTGGCTGATATAAACTAAAGTCAATTTTAATAGTAGCACAGAAAGAATCCATAGTGATAAAGACACAATAATTTGATATTAACTTTACCTTTCCATCAGAAGTCCAAAAATGCTATTGATGATTTACACTAATAGTAAATCATCAATAGTAGCCTTAAGCCTAAAACTAGTCCTGGGAAGAATAAAAACTGAAATTCTTCCCAGCAATACTTCATTTGTATGTGGGGTGTGGGAAGCAGAGGATAGTTGAAGTTAGTTGAAGGTGTCCTTCATTTCTTCACACAGTATTATCTCCATCCAGACTCTTCTCATTTTAGTAATTTCTTATGTGCTATGGCAACATTTTAAACTTCATCCCAACCTTCCAATGGAGTATGCTGGTCCAGCTGACTTGGAAAAACTATCACTGACAAAGGAAAATGTTTCTGCCAGGCCTGTGTCTTGTAAGAGACACTTAAGGGCTGAGAAATTTCCACTGTTGCCCTTGCATGCCTTTATCCACCATGGCGGTTTTACCCCTATCTTCTTCTGAACATGACATTGGTCTCTAAATGCTCCTCTCCAACCCTCATGACAAAATCCAGGTTGTCCAAATAATAACTGCTAATTGGAAAGAATAATCCTTCCATCCCCAAAACCAGTTGACTTTAGCAGACATCGTTTCTCTCTCCTAAAGACCATAAATCTTCCTGCCTCTTTCTCTAATTGAGATGCTCCTTTATAAACCTTGAAGCCAGACATTCTTAAATAAAAGTGCAAATGATGCTCTGGTTAATTTTCTCCAACATCAATTTTGAAGGATTGTATTCGACTAAAAGGAATATGCAATATATTGGTGATTTTAAAGGTAGACACGCTTTATCTTAGCACACTTTTTAACTCAGGAAGTTTCTCTAAAGTCCTAAAATGCTTCAGAATACATTTTTGGTGTATCAATCAAATATATCAGTTTCTTTATGTTATAACATGTCTGAGTGTCCAAATTAAAATCTATTAACTAACCTCTTCAGGCTCAATCAGCTTAAATTCCATGCCTCGACCAGTCCAGGCAATAAAATGAGAATTTGAAGGGTCATCCAGAAGAGCTACCAAAAACTGCCAGAGCTGAAGTGATCCTCGACGTTGGTATGTGGGTCCTTCCCGATACATTCCTGGCTCTTGTTTGATGTCCCCTGAATTAAAACATTGTAACATTTCTATTATTAGCAATATCATGCTATTTACATAAAATGTACATTAAATCAGTCACTAACATGGTTAAACCACAATCAACCACTTGGAAATATATGATTAAAAAGGAACTTAAAATAGTTAAATGGTTGAATATATTATTAAAGAAGAACTTAAATTACTTAAATGGTTGAATATAAACAAGCAAGCTGTACAAACTTACAGATAACTATATATAACACAGGTGCAGAATAAATCCTGGGTCAATATAAATGACGCGCATCATTTACTGATGAAATTATTCTGGAATTATCTTTTTTAAAAATTGATTTCTTTGAAAAACATCATGTTTAATCAGACTTCTTTGCTTTTATTGTTAATGTCATTACCCACTGCTCTAAGCAACACTGAAGAGGGAACAATCAGTCTTAAGCTCTGGGCATTTTATTCATACCAATTAAATTCTGCAAACTATAATTTATAAATAACTTGTTGACCTGCTCATGACAAACTATCAAAAATTTTAATGCAAATATTTCAAAGCAAATTTAATAGTATCCTAAACTGACTTAAGTAATCTTCACTTTATATAAATTAGGAAAATCTTGTGGGTAATTCGGGGCATACTGCATTACAATAGTACTATCCATCCTTCACAACATCATGTACCTTCATACTGAAGCTACTACTTTTTTAACTGTCAACAAACAAAAATTCTCTCTCATTTTTCTTTATCTCTTGCTGGTATTTCACTCACTTGAATTTGACTTGCTATTGTTTTTTCTAAAAGTTCAATTTAAAAATGCATGCACCAGAGATTTCTGTAAGTATGTACTTTTAAGCACAAGTTGATGTTAGATTTATTTGATATTCATATTTAGTGTAAAAATCTGTTAAACAGAGCACAGCAATAAAAGTGTTAGTGCTGCAATGCTTCTGGTATAAATCTGGTCAGTGATCTTAATTTTACAATAAAAAAAATACAAAGTTTTATGACGTCTGATTATTTACTTCTATCTCCAGCCACATGTCTCAAAAATATGTGGAACTGCTCACACTGGGGATTGAGTGTCTAGGGTCCTGCAAGTATATCATTGTTTATGCATAAATTACTCTTCTCCACTAAAGAAACAATTCAGATAAAATATATCTAAGCCTATGTAGTCACACTACCTGTGAATTATAAAATAGACCAAATCGCACACTTTTTAAAACTTACCCATTGTCAGCAGAGAGATATATATCTCTTAAAATAATTATAGAAAGGGCAACATTTGAAAAGCCTAAACCAAGATATAAAATGTATGAGTCAATCGCTGCTAAAAATCATTATGTTGTTTTGGTCTTAACATAATACAGAAGTGTATCTTCATATTGATTTCAATGACAGTTTTATTTATCTCAGTTTTTCCTTCTGAGTTTTACAATTTATTTTTTATGGGAGTAACTGAGCAATTATGCAGATAGAGTGAAACATTGTGAAATTTTATAGTCTCTATATTGCTTCTGCCTATAAATGCGACTGATCACACTGACCATGTACAGTAAAAAAATAAACCCGTTTTCTTTCTTCTTGTTCTACGTTACTTATAAAATACAAGACAAACACTATCTTCCAAAAAATGTTTTATTTGTATAAAATTTAAGAGCATTTAAAAATCGAAGGGAATAATCAAGTCAGCTAGTTCTCTAAATATTAGTGTGACCTTGGCCTGTCAGATTATATTGTCATTCTGTCCATAATTTTGAGACAGTTTTCTTCCTTATAAGCCCTTATTAAGATCTCTGAAATATGAAGCTCACCAAACATGAAAGAAACTAGCGAAGGTCATTCCAAGAAGAAGAGGCCTCATAGTTTGTCTGAAGAGAAAAAGCTGTATTTTAAGAATTCTGATACTCTGCTAATGTTGCTAAATAGTACGGTTCACCCCTCTGATACAAAAAGCTTAAAACTAACATCTATTGTAGAATAAAACCAAAAATGTTATTCCTATAGGGTTTTTTTTTTTCTTTCTTTCTTTCTTTTTTTTTTTTTGTTTTTTGACCTTGAGTGAATTTTTAAAGGGAGGCTAAAGAAACAGATCTTCCCTAGATTTACCAGCCCTTCTGAGAAGGGTAAGGGTGGCAAAAATCTCAGAGAACACAGGGTAGTCTTCAAGCAACTAATTAGAAATTGAAAAGCAATCTGAGCATGTACTTTGCTGTTTAAATAACGACAACTTAAAACTTCAGGGAGTACCCAAGTCATTATAGTCATGATCCCCAAAGTTTGTGCAATCAGCTAATCAGAGGGCCCCTGGCTCGTTTCCTGTTAAACAATCAAAGCAGGAAATATGAAGACCAGTGTGAAGAACCACTAAATCAATTAACTGTTTACTTTTTACCCAAGCTTCCTCAAGATGAAAACTTTTGTCGCCTTTGTCAAAAAAAGAAAATTCTATTTAACTTGACACCCTTTTCTAACATCTGAGACTTTTGCATTGCAATAGCAAGTGATGTTAAAAAGGTAATGCTTTCCTAACTCCCTTTCAAGCAATTGCAAAGTAATGCTACATTAGTAACATACATCTTCCCCAGAAAAAAAAAAAAAAAAAAAAAAAAAAAAAAAAAAAAAAAAAAAAAAAAAAAAAAAAAAAAGGGACTAACAATCACTAACTAAATGGGCAGTTATGTTGTTCCTGTGTTCCATAATGCATCTTTTCATGAACAATAAAAGAAGAGAGGTTGCATTAGTCATCAGTACATCCACGGTAGCACGCTTTCTGCTCTGCTTTGTTAATTACAGGATCAGCTTTCAATAAATCTCGAATAACAAGCTGCATGTGCTCAGCAGGGCAATGGAAAGCCCCCTCTTACTCTACGCAAAGCTCAGCAAGAATGATGCTCTTTGGCTACTTCTCCAAAAATGGATTCTCCCCTAAGACAAAAGAAAAGGTTTTTTTACTAGGGGAAAGAAAGAGATAAATTGTAATAGGTCAACATTAGCTAGAATTAAGTGCATGATGAATTATGTGCATAGAAATCTTTATGTAGGGATGTCCACGGTTTTCAGAAAAGGCGAAGGTTATCACTCCATCTTTAAAAAAAATCAAAACCTGAAGCAAAGTGTAAAACCTACCATCGAATTTTTCTGGGACAACACAGGTATCATCATAAAACTGCCTGGGGCCCTTTTCAAACATACAGCCTGTGGATGAAAAAGGAATACATTTATTCGTGATAGAAATGAAGCTCACAAACACTTAAAAAATAACCATTTAACAAAAAAATTGTGATAGAACATTACTCTGCCACCTTTCAGTTCCTTGACCCTTGTCATTTAACCTCTGTGCCTCAGTTTCCTCATCTATTAAACAGGAATGAGAGTAATACCACCTACCATGTAGAGATTTGCTGTAGAGATTTAATCCCTTATAGGGATTAAATGATTTAATATATGCAAGCTTAGAGTGATGAATAGTACACAGTGATTTATATAAAAGTTAGTTATTTATATTATTGCTAACCCAAGCCAGAGCTCACGTAAACATTGGCAAGGATTTATAACGTATTGTCTCCTTTTTCAGATTAATCTAAATTTTATTGTTCAATGAAAAAGTGAGAAAGCAAGGTGAATTACTGCTATTTACTTTACATTATTCTCTGATGCTCTGAGACAGATTTATTTTATCCCCTTACTTTCTTGTGGAAATATTTAGATGGGTTAACCTTCCTGTACTCAATTAGCAAGATAAGAGGAAAAACAGGTTTCCTTTTTTTTTTTTTTTTGCTGTAACATAACTAAATCCACAGAAAAAAATGTAAAATAAATCAACAGCTTTTCATAATAATTTCCTTTCCAAAATATCCTCTGCTGTGAACTTTTGTTGTTGCTATCTTTAATTACCAGGAATAAATTTCATAGAGTTTACTTTTATTTCTCAAATGTATTGCTCTCTATGGTCGGTATATAATATTAACAACAGAAGCAACAATAATTACATTGCATTTGTGCAAAACTTTAAATTTCATATATTTTATATTTATCATCTCATACTGTCCTTTAAAATTCTACTAATATCATTTACACAAAATAACCAATATTAGATCTAGCCTAAAATGATGCATCAAAGTCAATCTTATTAAAGAGACATGGAGTGTTTAGGTTACAAACCATGCATATAATTCAGAAATCCTTTACTGAGGAGTATATCCAGATGAAATCATTTTTACCATTACCTTTTAAGTAACAAAGTCCCTTAGAGGCCAAGCTTTCCTACCACGGTTACAACAAACCTATCCACAAGGAAACTGCTTCTCCAGGCCTCCTAGGTGAAATCTCATTCATATAAATTATCTGTCCAGGGTTGGGCACTGTGGCTCACGCCTGTAATCCCAGAACTTTGGGAGGCTGAGGTGGGCGGGTCACGAGGTCAAGAGTTCCAAACCAGCCTGGCCGATATGGTGAAACCCAGTCTCTACTAAAAACACAAAAATTAGCCACGCATGGTGGTGTGCATCTGTAGTCCCAGCTACTCTGGAGGCTGAGGCAGGAGAATCACCTGAACCCAGGAGGCAGAGGTTTCAGTGAGGCATGATCGCGCCACTGACTCCAGCCCGGCAATAGAGGGAGACTCCATCAAAAAAAAAAAAAGTCCCAAAATGTAAAATCCAGAACATTTAAAGGTGAAAACCTTTAATTTGATGGTGTTTTATTGCAAAACTATGACTAGATCTGTAAAAGCAAAACCAATTATTCCTTGAAGATACATTTCAGCAGTTTATAAAGTAGGCTAATCTATAAAGCGTATGTTCTATTTTAAAAGAATGTGGTTGTTGGCAAAAACAAACACAGAAATCCACTTTTCAGTTGTTTCTATGCACGTGACTCATGTTAACAACCCAATACAAAACAGCAGTACTTGAAACATCATTTTACTTTGGAGATAGTCTTAAAACAATTGCTTAGGGAACATAAATGATTTTTCCCAGATAATATAATGAAATGACATCATGTTTGGGATGTCTGATTATTCTGAATGGTAGTTACAAGAGATTTCAATGATGGAGAACTTAACTTCTGTTCTGCTGGGATGAGCCAGGAAGCCTTCTTGCCTCATATAAATGGAGTGGCAGCTAGGCACTTCTGAAAGAGGAAACGACATTGGTCAAAAAGAGCCTGGAGATGAAATGCTGTGGTTATCAGTGGACAGGGTGCAGACAGAAAAGTTACAGAAACTGACACGGGTTCCCATGTGGGGAACACGTCAACATATAACCAACAGTTCGGGTAGGGCCCACACATGAAATGAAAGAATGAAGAGTACATCGTGGTGAATGCTGATTCTCTTGAACAGGATAACATTTAAAGTGTTATCTAAATAAACCTTGCTAAAGGTCAGCTCGAACAGCAAACCACATGAACGTGATGGCATCCTTGAAACAGGGTCACAAGTTTTAAATATGTGCCAGGACATTTACCAGATAAATTTGTATAATCCCATAGCATTCTATGAATATAGCAACATTTGAAACATTTAGAAGTTTTCAAGTTGAAAATACTGTAAAGTGTATTATCAAAAGTTTTATTATGCTATTATACTATGCCTTCTTTATATAAAGTATTATGAAGCCTGTAATTCTGACCATATACAAGACAGAGTTAACATTGTTTCTCAATATCTGCATTTATAACAGGATTGTGGTATAGCTAATCTTTCGGGTTACCAAACAGTTAGCAATCCATTTCAGCCCAACTTTTTAACCAATGATACTTCGAATTAATTTTTAATGCTATTTTGATTTATTGCCAGGCCTAAGGTCCCTTAAAGCAGCTGGGGCTGGAAGGGACAGTGTTAATAACTCTGCGATCAGCTCAGCAGCTGCTTTGAGGCAAGCATTTTGTTGTACTAATGTTGACACCCTGCCACAAAATACTTTTATTGACTGCTGCACACCTGGATTGCAGCTATAAAAACAGCTGGCTGACTCTGGAGGCAGCTAGAGGAAAACAGATAGGCTAAACTCTATTACATGTAAGTGTGACTAAATGCAGTCTTTCCTTCCCAGAGGGGGAGGAAAGTGGGGAGGAAGGAAATACAAACATTTCTGAGAAACTCACTATTTAATGTCAAAGAACACCTTATAAAAGTGTTATAACTTATTACAAAATTAGCATAATCCTGGAAAACTAGACATTTTACATCAAATTTGAGATGCGATGGATAATTTCACTAATACATACTATTCCTATTCCAATGGCTGATTTGTTGTTTATTGCTATATTTACTTTATAATATTCCTAATAAATTCTATTAATCTATGATATTTTAAGATATACTGGTTTAAAATTCATAATAAATTAATGACTTATATAAAAAGGCTAATGCCAGAATCTCTATTACACTTCCAAAGGCCCAACTTGTGAACTAAATTCTCAAAAAAGCAATGAATGGCAGTTTAGAAATGTATGGAATATTGTGTTTTTGGCAATTCCTATTATTATTTGTACTCTAGTGCTAGCTCTAAAAATGGAGACCCTTGGCTAGTATTGTTTCAATATGATCTATACTTAAAATTGGTGTCCTTTATACAGCCCAGAGGAGGCTGAAAAAATATGGCTAAGAGAAGATTAGTCCCATAAAGTAAGTAAAGTCATGTTGTCCTAAAGTGATATCAGTTAATTTATGACTATCAGAGTGGGTCAGACGCTAATCAAATTGTAGAAACATTTCCAAAGTGATTATTCAATCAAATGACTAACATGGTTAATTAGGAGCCATAAACATTGCTCTGAAGTTCATCAAAGTAATGACTTGCCCAGAAAAATTACTGCTAATTAAATTGCCTGCTGCTTTCATTTCTACCTTATCTAATAAAAAATCCAACCAATGAAGTTTGGCATTACATTTTAACTTTTGTTAAATGCTTGACTATGATCCAAACTAGCTAAGCGGCGACTTCAAAGGCAAATGTTTTGTGGCAGAGAAAGGAGGCATTGCATATGCATTCACTTCTGTTTTTTTAACGAATAAAATGTACAAAATTCAACAACGATAACAAGCTGTAGTTTAACCCATGCAAAAATATTAAGATGACAGCTTATTCACACTGTCTTATTATGCATCCACAGATTGCAGTTTTAGGGTAATTAGTACAAGTACAACACAATGGTTATAAACATGCACCTTGTCATCTCATAGAACCGATTTTGAATCTTAGTTCTGACATTGCATGGGAATATGACATTTTGTTTTTATTTAACGTCTCTAACTCCCAACTTCCTCATCTGTAAAATGGGAATTATAATAATGACATCCTTAAAAGTGTTTTTGGGAGGAGCATATGAAGTAAGTTATGTGCAACATTTTGCACAGTATCTGCACACTGTAAAAATTCACCATATGGGACTTATTATTAACAACAGACTCTATTTTTAGGTGATCCTCACAAATATTTAAAATGAGTACTTTAACCACAGTACTTAAAACTAGAGATAATTATATATCTAAATAAGTTACATTTGTTATCTTAATTTGCTGTTCTTAAATTACATGAGATGAATGATTTGTTGATTATTAGTATACTTATTCTGGAATATTTTTCACAAATCTATTAATCTATGATATTTAAAATACACTAAAATTCATTATAAACTTATGATTTATATGGTTTAAAGCCAGACTCTCCACTAGATGCTTTATCTATTTGGGGGTACCTCTTTTGAGCTTCTTTTTACCATATCACCCCCCATCATGTTAGCTCCTAAAGGGCTCTGGCTTTAAAAGTTTTAAATTAAATCTAAAAATTAAATTATGTAAATTTAATTTAGGACAAAGAATTTTATTTATTTCAAAACTTGTGGATCAAAGAGCTCTATGACATATTAGTACTGGCCAAATCAGCTTACAGAAATTAAACTGCCTATAATTTGTTACAGATGAGTTCATGGTGATGAAAGCTGATCTAATATGCTGCAAAAATTCAAAGCAACAAAGCACTGTTGTCATTTTAATGCACTAATCAATGTAGCGGAAGTTAAGAAGAATAATAAACTAGCACCCCAAATTACCTAATTTGATTAGTCTTCATATTCAGCAACATTAGTAAAGCTCTCTTCCAGTTAAGATATGCACACAGAAATTTTTTTAAAAATGTTACCTTCTTCTCTGTCTTTTGATTTGCATTTTCAAGGTATGCTGGGAAACATAATATTGATTTGGGAAGCTTTACCAAAGGCTTGACCACAAAGTGCAGTTCTGAATTTGCACATCTAAAATTGCTAAGCACTCTCTGATTTGCATATTTGCTGCCTCTAGGGCAGAATGGAGGTTCTCCTTTAGGATAGAGTTTGCTTAAAATTTCAAGGAGCTACATCAGGCCAGGGCAAAAAAAAAAAGATTTGCCGCAATTATCTGAGATATCTGTACAAAGGTCGCTGAAATTGCTCTGCTATCAAATAGTAAGCAAATCTGGAATTATTACATATTGTAAATGCTAAATAAGGGAGAAAAACAAACAAGTCTCTTTCATTTGATGCTTCTGCTTAAATTCCTGTAGCAATAATGAGTGTATAACTTAAGCATTCGAATGTCTTAGAGTAAATGAGAAATCTCAGTAAAATATAAATGTTTGATGTCGTATTTTAATGTGGATTTGCTTTCCTATAAGTATATAGTGCAAAGTTGGATTGCCTATACATTTTACTAACTTCCCTGTGGATATAGTACTACAAAGTCAAGTCCACATAAACTTGTCTATTGTATATGGATGATTTCTAAAACTTGGCACATTAAATATTCAGAGCCAAAATGTATATGTGAACACATATCTGAAATTATCATCTGCTCAGTAAAAAATGTTTGTATCAGTGCATACCCAGGAGTTTCAACTAGTTTTTCAACTAGTTATCAAATAGATATGGTCTACTATCTAAAAAATACTGAGTTGTATTAAGAACTACTGTCACCATCTCATTCAAGAAAGATCAGCATAGTGGTACATCTTGCCAATATTTTACGTCTTTTAAACTTAGTACTTTACTAGATTTTTTTATTTGCTTACTTCTTCTCATTTCCTGGTAGGCTCACAGTTTATGTTTAAAATCCAAAGGTTTTCAAGGGTGCATCAATAACCTGAGTTTTATGCAGATGTGTTTAAATGGAAACACATCACCTATATGCCATATTTTTAGCCTGCTTTTCCAAATGTCAGATGTCAAATTGAGTGTAGTCAATTGAGAAAACTTATTTTATAAAGTTTCCTAGAATGAATGATAATGGAAATAACATTTTTTTTTGCCTTTTTTACCATACATGACCACTCTATTGTAGAACAAATCTAAAAGTAATTATCTCCCAAACTAAGGACTTGTGTATCTGAATTCATGTGATAATGATAGCAAAAAAAGTCAAGTTTTATAAGATCTATTTGCTGTTCATCAGGAAGCTCAATGTGAACATAACATCTTAGTTACTGAACTTGATGTGAATGTAATGACTTAGTGAACTTCACATGAACGTAACATCTTAGTTACTGAACCTCATGAGAAGAAGGCAGCAAAGCTGGAAAAATCCTGACAAGGGAGTGATGAATTTAGTTTTACCTCACTCACACTTAGATGGGATCTTTCTCTTTAGGGCTTCCAGTAAACTGTGAATATAAATAATGTAAAATCTGCAGAGATATTTATTTCACATGGCTCAGATGTACTGAATCTACTGTTGATAGACTGATCCACGAGAACTATGTTAGCTTTTAGATGGTTTTAATATGCTCGTAGTAGCATTTGCAAAATCTTAAAAAAATAAAGAGAGAAAACTAGGGACCGGACATGGTAGCTCACAGCTGTAATCCTCGCACGTTGGGAGGCTGAGGTGGGCAGATCACCTGAGGTCAGGGGTTCAAGACCAGCCTGGCCAAAACGGCAAAAGCCCTTCTCTATCCACTAAAAATACAAAATTTAGGCAGACATGGTGGTGTGTACCTGTAATCCCAGCTACTCTGGAGGCTGAGGCAGGAGAATCACCTCAACCCAGGAGGTAGAGGTTGCAGTGAGCCAATAT
>NW_016107752.1:1013366-1028841 GCF_001604975.1 Cebus imitator
GAGATGGAGTTTCACTCTTGTTGTCCAAGCTGGAGTGCAATGGTGCAATCTCAGCTCACTGAAACCTCTGCCTCCCAGGTTCAAGTGATTCTCCTGCCTCAACTCCCTACTAGCTGGGATTGGGATTACAGTTATGTGCCACCATGCTCGGCTAATTTTGTATTTTTAGTAGAGACAGGGTTTCACCATGTTGGTCAGGCTGGTTTTGAACTCTTGACCTCAGGTGATCTGCCCGCCTCCGCCTCCCAAATTTCTGGGATTACAGGTGTGAGCCATAAGCCCAGCTAACTTTGAGTTTTTACTTCATACTACTATATTCTGATAATCAACAGAGGTTTAAAAGAAAAAATGATACAGGATGCCATCAGCTGCCAAAATGGGTCACACAAAATTCTGAAGTGATAGTGTTTTAATGTGGAACTTCAATGCTAAATTTCTCCATTGCTGGAATCTACATGATTTGAAAAAACATACCATGAACAGCTTTGTCCTCTTGTTTCCATCTCTTTTTAGATCACCACAATATTCAGATAACTTTTTCTATTTGCTTTGAATATGAATAATACTAACAATAAGTTCAGCATGACTGTTTCCCTATAGCAGAAGCAGTGTAACAGTATAGTTAGCAGATTCACATAATATGATTGCTTTAAGAGTATCAGCTCTCTTATTTTATCTTATCCTCTAGCCCCAAATATTGTACTTTTAATTATTTGAAATAATAATGTCATCTTAATAAAGGACTAGCCATCTTTGAAGATGTAGTCAAAATAAAATCATGTCAATGGAAATCCTGTATTATTGCCTGCACCCCTATTATGTGCTAAAAACTGTATCAGTAACTTTATGACCATAACTATATTTAATCCTTACAAAAACACTAAGAGATGGGAGTTATTTGCCCTTTTATAAATGAGGACGCTGAAGGCATAAGGGGTTACAAAACATGCTCAATATGACACAAATTGTAAATGGATGTCAGGCTCGGGATTTAGTATAATATTTCCAGTGTCATACTAAGTGAGTGGTTTCATTTTTTAATACTAAGAAAAACAGATGAAACAGTGAACCATACAGACCCACACACTAAAAAAAAAAAAAAAAAAAAAAAAACCTACCAGAATAGAGAGTTCAGAAACACTTTTAAAGAGAATAGTTAAATGAATCATAATAATGCATATTTGTTTTTCTTTTGGTTTTGTTTTTTGATATTTTTCATATTTATCTTTGAATTACTCTCTTGTAAAATTTTCCAGACTGTTAGAGACAACTAAATGCAAACCACACACACACACACACACACACACTCGCTAAAAACAATAATGTTTATTTAATCTGATAAGAAATCCTTGAAAATTTTTTCAAGTTATTCAAGTCCTAGTTAAAAATGTTTTATGAAATAAAACTTCTCTTTTCCTCAAGCCTATTAAATAGTTAACTCACTTACGTATAGAAATCATTTAACTGTAAAAATTCTCCAACTATATTCGAAACCAAAAAAGCATATACTTACTTAAACACTTTAAAAAAATATGTTCCCTTCATTTGTTCACATTCATGAAACAAACACAAAGACACAGAGAAAGAGAGAGAGAGAGAGAGAGATACCCAAACATGCACATTTAAATTGCCTCATTTAATTTCAAATCTCAGTTCCACTTATAGAAACAGTTGTATGTTCATTTTACCCACTTGAAATAAGCAGTCCTGGGCCTAAACGTCCTGGTTGTTTTATTAAAAAAGAAACTAAAAGTCTCACAGTATAAAAGCACTCCACCCTCTTCTAATTGCCTTTTTTTCCAAGCTAGTACAACTCACAAGCAGATTATCCATCCCTTCCCCCTTTCCTGCCTGTAAAATCCAAGTTAGACAAACACTGTGGGGCTGAAATGACATATTTGAATGGAATTCAGACCCACCAGTTCCTGTTTATGTTTCTGATTTGAGAATGTTGTCTTCTCATTCACTATACATTAGGAATACTGCAAGGCCATAAATAGTGTCAGGTTACTTGCAAGCAGGACCAATGAGCATTAATCATTACTTCAGTCAACTGGCAAAAGCAGCAGCTGATGGAACACTACACCCTTCAGCTCTGTATAAATGGACATTCCAGAGAGAGTGAGTGTGTGTGTGTGTGTGTGTGCTTGTGTGTATGTGTGTGTTTCCTTTCTGTCTCCATTTTATGAATGAAACTCCAGGCTCTATAGCGTCCATTCATGTAAGAGAAATGCCTACGGGGCTCTGCCCCTAGAGATCAATCAGTCATGGGTAAAACTGATATGATTGGTTTAAGACAGCCTTCAGCCTTCCATTACTGACTTAAAATGCAGTCCCTGTCCATTTGACCTGTGTTAATGCAAAAAGAGTAAATCCAGACTGTACTCTCAATCCTCAAATCAAATCACTAGCCAATGCCACTTACTGTAACTGCGGATTTAGAACATATTTAAGCATTTCTTAGAAAAACTGATATAGTTGGTCAGAGTACTGGTTTGGGAGATTTGCAATTTTAACTCCAAAAGGAATGAGGAAAATTCATATCAGACATGCTAAGCAATAAAAAGCAAAGTCAAATTGAGAGGCCCATCTATGGCTTCTATTATAATAACAAAATCAATTAGGAAGACATCACTGTCACTTTTCACAATTGAAGCACCTAAAAATCAGAGATTAAGTGATCTACTAGTCCACAAATCACTGGCTGAGTAAAAGAAAATTATCTTTGGATGTTGAGAAAGAGATAGGATGCTAACATTTTCTGAAAGTGCAATAGCTCATTCTTTAAAGTTCCCAAGCGATCCTACCCTTGAATTTCTTTCAGCAATCGTTTTAGAGTTAGGGGAAAAAAAATAAGCTGCCTTGTTTCAGGAGAAAATGTAGCCGTCAGCAAATGATGTTTTAGAATGGAATAAGGCCACAATTTGGCCTTTGGAAGTGTTACATATCAAGTACAAAAGGCCAGAGTTCATGGAATCATAATCATTGCTGCACCGGATATTACTAAGATGGCAATATTTTAAAATATCCAGAGTTTTTAGGGGGAGGAAGCAGTATATGAGTAATTATGGAAATACTTTATGAAGAGTCAGTCCTATCCTGAATAGTGTTAAACATGGAATGGGTTTTATCAGGCATTTGTAATTTGGTCTTTGACTCCAAAGGGAAAAAAGCACTTTTTTTCTTTCAGTGACCTGAAGCTACGTGAAAAAAAAGCTGCAGTAAACAATCCCTGTGTATATCTCTAAACCACTGATCAACAGATCCTTACCATGCCTACAGAAAGGAAGGGGAAAAACATAAAAATTGCCCGGTCTTTGGCTTTAAACCTGTGAAGGATTATTATGGGCTTATGATAAATATTTAACCTCCAATTTCTCATATCTGGCAAATAAATAAATTTATAAATAAATAAATTTATGGCCGTATGTTAGAGCTCAAAACTAAAATACTTAACATAGGCAGGTGGAAGATGAACCCACCATTCAGAAAAAAATATAGGACAGAGGAAAATCACTAAACAGTGAACATATACTGAATTATTAATTTTTTGCTAACTTTTTTTTTTCTGGGGATTTAAAAATACTCAGTATTTTCTAAGGAATTACTCTTTAAGGTGGTTCAAAAATATGTAAATAAAAATGACAAAAGGAAGATGAATATTTTAAAATGTCATATTTCAAATGTAATTTTTTAAAAATACGCTGCCTAACTTCCATTATTCAATATATTTAAAGTCTGATGACTGCAATACGTGAAATACAACTTTATAATTATTAGGGGCTGGATATAAAATTCATGATAGGGTGATTTGAGTAGAACATGCACTATCTATATTGAAATAATTTGTTTAGGTGTTCAGAGTTCTAGATATTGTGGTTTTTATAATTCTAGGCTTTCTCCTATAACTATATAAGAGGGAGGTGGGCCTCAAGACAGACTGTGTGGCTGCTGAGGAGAGAAGAAGGCATTCTTTGGTAAAAACTTGGTGGGTGACTCTTCCATACTATCAAAGGGAATATGAACAGAAAAATACTATCCTACTTCCTTTCCTCCTTAGCTGCCTAATTAGAATCCCAGCAATAATACATTTTTTAAAAAAAATAACTAAGATAAAATAATTTCTTCAATGTGAAAACACTGAATTGTAAGTGAGAGTTGAATGTTCAAACAGTGGTGGGATGTGCCTGTAATCCCAACCACTGGTGAGTCTGAGGAGAGAGAATTGCTTGAGGCCAGGAGTTAGCAACTTACCTGGGCAAGACAGCAAGATCCCATCTCTTTAAAAAAAAAATCAGCCAAAACAAAACAAGACACACACACATAGAATGTTCAAGAGAGAGAAATTATTGATCATGGGCTTTCCATTTTGGAAATAATGAAGGCTGCTAGTTTATGGCAAGGCTAGAGATATTCAAAGTAAACATCGGTTACCTTTATTTCTACTCCCTGTGTTCCACCTGACTTTAATTAGTATCTTTCAAAAGCTTCCTTTTGTAACCACTGCATTCTTTGTGTTTCCTGGATAATATTTTTGGTTGTTCATGTGTGCCCCAATTGTTCAGAAAGGATGAAAGAAAAATGTATCAGAAAATATATATGAGGTTAGTTTCCCTAGAATACATATCTCCTCTTGTAAGTAAATAATAATAAATTGTTTTTTAAGGTAAAATATCCTAATGACACAATTTCGGAGGTATGGCTAGATGAGTAGTAGTAATAAATGCAATAGTAACAGTTTGGAAATAAACAACTGGGATATTTTAGCTGCCTGAATGTTGTTATTTTTTTCTTAAGTTCTGTGCAAGCTTAGTCAGTTGATCGAGGCTCTGACACCTCATCTCCAAACCCATGAAACACTACTCATTTAAAATATTTTTATATAGATGCAGAAAATAACCATGTCGTTCTCGTTCCATTACCCAATGATTTAACCCTGTAACTTTCACTTTGAAACTATATTATAAACTCAGCAAGCGGAAGCCCAAGCAATGCTTACTACTACAGACAGCATTAGGAATTACTTCACCACTTTGCCTTACTATTTGATTAGGATGAGTATCCACCAACACAGCAAAACATCCAATAACATTTACAATATGAAAACATTCCTCTCTTGCCACTTCAGAAACCCGAGTATCGAGATTTCTTCATTAAAGTGCCAACTTGGGCCTATGTGAATACCAGATATAACTGTCAGCTGTGACAGATGAAAGTTAAACATACTCCAGTTTTAACATATTTAACATGAGGTAAATATTTTTTCAGTATTTATTTCATCATTTTTCTGCCTACTCATAATTTTTCAATGTGCTAAGGACAGATAATCGGTCTCTAAATTTACAGGCTTTTCTACTGGCTTTTGTCAAAGCCCTAAGGTAATAAAGAAGTATATGAGCAGCTTGGGAGGAGTTGTTGGGTGAACAATGGATGGATTTAAAATGAATGGGTCAGGCACGGTGGCTCAGGCCTGTAATCCTAGCAGTCTGGAGGCTGAGGCAGGCAGCTCACCTGAGGTTGGGAGTTTGAGACCAGCCTGACCAACATGGAGAAACCCCATCTCTCCTAAAAATACAAAATTAGCTGGGCGTGGTGGCATATGCCTATAATCCCAGCTACTCAGGAGGCTGAGGCAGGAGAATTGCTTGAACCTGGGAGGCAGAGGTTGTGGTAAGCTGAGATCATGCCATTGTACTCCAGACTGGGGAACAAGAGCTAAACTCCATCTCAAAAAAATTGAAAAATAATGAAGAATGGAACAAGCACCCTATTCCTCAAACACAGCTTTCTTTACATCTGTTTTAGATCCTGCAGTCCCTCATAAGCTTACTTGTGAAAAATGGATTCAGCTGACAGTGGTCTGAACACCACCGCTCAAGGCGAAGTGTAAGCCATTGAGCCATCAAGGGCACTAAGAAAGAAAGAGTGAGGTCCAATGAGAAGACTTAAACTCTAAGTTCATGCAATCAAAGAATTTATAGCTTGGAAGAGCCATTAATTAGCCACTTTTTCTTCTCATGACTTTTCAACCTTTTTCCAAAGAGGTATTGCAAAAGATCACTTCTTTGATAATCTCATTTCTTAACAATGCTTGTGGCATATTTTATTAAAGAAAGTAGAATGCATCTTCATCGTTTATATCATTGAGTTGCTATATTTTTCTACTTCACCACGGTGAACACCTAACATTTAGAGTAAAAAGTGGGCACTATTTAATGTGAATTGTGCTCCTACCAAATTAAGGAAAGCATACCTCGCATCTTCAACCAGATGCTCTTATTACGCCGGATCATACAAAACACTCAGTATTTCCTTTTAATCTGAACAACTATGTAGAAAAACAAACCATGAACTCTGCACTAAACTGAGAATTAGAAAATCCAAATTTTAGTTTTGGCTGCTTCACCATATATCTGTGTAACTGATAGTAAGTTACTTCATTTGGATGAACCTCAGATATTTATTTGTAAAATTTGGGTGTGGAGTAGAAGTTTGAAGTAGGTGAACTTCAAGACCTTTCATGAATAAAGGGATTCAGAATTCTATGAAACATGTATTTGTGTCAACTTTCCAATTTAAAACAGTGTGAACAACATTCGCCACCAAAGTGTTAGGTGCCTCCAAATTGGCAAAAGGCCTCATCAGTATCAGCAGGAGTGGCTTTAAGAAACACAATTTAAAAATGCAAAAATATTTTCTTTGGCAAGCACATAATGTTGACTTCTCACCCCTACCCTCTACTTTTATGTCCTACTCTCTGTAAGCTCAAAGTATGCAGGATTGTCCTTCATTTTCTTATTTTAGCTGTCTTCCTCTTGCCTTTCAAAGTTCTTCTTTCCCTCTCTTCATTCCCTACTCTGATGAAGTTCTTCTACCACTCGGCCAAGAAACACCCTTTAAACTAATTAGGATAACAGAATATGCCTCAAGGGCTAAAAACACCTTATTAATATATATTACCTCTCCAACCAACTCCTGGGTTAAGATTTTTAAATACACTTCAGTGTGCAAAGGAATAAAATACTAATGGTAGGATTGCAAGCACTGTGGAAGATGAACATGAATCCCACTAAGTAGGGGGCATTATTCCCTCCTCTAAGTCCTAGATACAAACCAATAGAAAGTCATTTATGCTTACAGCATTTGAGACTATAACATCCTTTACCTGTTTTCACTTACAGGACTGATGTAGTGAATTTGGACACTTTTCTTCAACTATAAATGAGTCGATCTTTAAAACAATACTTATTCTATTTGACCAGGAAAGCAGCACATAAGCATTGTTAAAACATGAAGTATTAATACTTCACAGATTAAAAAAATCACCTATAATATCACCACTTACATATAGCCAAGGTATTTCTGTACTGGCTCTCAATTTGCATGAATTATGCTTTACATACTTTTAAAAACTCAGTAGTCTCATTTCATTAAATATTTTTCAAAAATCTGACTTCTGATGACTGTATAATATTTCTTTTACAGGTACCCATAACTTACTTTGCCATTCACCTATTATATATTTATAATATTTTGTTTTCTCTCTGTCTTTCTCAAACATTCACTATGTATCTCTCACTATTTCTTAGAATAAATTCCTGAGAGTGAAATACCCCCATCAACACGTGTGAACCTTGTGTGCTGATGTTTTCTAAAGTCAAAGTTTAGTTTCACGTGTCCATTATCCCTCTTAAAAAATCTGTAAGACATCAAAAAGTAAAATAAAATGAACAAAAAAAAGCAAAATACCAACCAACCATCACATTCAGCTCTCATAAAATATATTGCTATAAACATCTAAAATGTCCGCCTCACTGGGCATTCCCGATTTGCAAAACCTCACATATTTGCAAAAATGTGGTCATAAAAGTGGGAAAATGGTCTTGACTCTAAGAAAAAAGGACACCGCATAAGGGAATCTCCATGACACACTCCAAGTGAAGCACTCAGCGTGTACTTAACGCTCTTTATGTGGGCATTTAGACATAAGGGCGTGAAAAAAAAATGTTGGATTTAGAAAAAGCAGCCAACCAACAACAACAAAAAAATGTGTACTGTTTTGTGCAGCAAAACAGACTAGAGAAGAAGAGAAGGAAAGGGACAAGAAGAGATGGATTAGATTGGATCTTTTAGAACCTAATATCATGATGCAATCATAATCACACTGTACTCCTTCATCAAATTGGCCCTAAATATCTAGTTCTTGTTTCTTCACTGTCTTCTGATCAAAATTCTTTCCTCTTCTCCTGAAAATAAGTTTCTACTCTACCAACATAGTATTTTGCATTTTTTATCTTAAATATTCGGCAGTTGAAATTGCATTCCTGTAATTATAATTATAACTAATAGACCTTCCATTTCCCATGTCATAATTAATGTCAGGCTTTATTAGAGCACAGTCATGCTACCTTTTCCCTTACAAAGCCTTTTTTATTTACACAACATTGATGGTGTATAGAATTAAGCAATAAAGAATTCTAAAGGCCTTCTATAAGAATAGCCTTTGGATTATAGAGGCTGAGTTAACCAACTTAGAAAATGCTTTTTACAGCAGGGTGTAGAGGCTCATGCCTGTAGCCCTCGCACTTTGGGAGGCTGTGGTAGGCAGATCACTTGAGGTCAGGTGTTTCAGACCAGCCTAGCCAAATGAATCCCCCTCTCTAATTTACAAAAATCAGCCGGCCTCGTGGCACACGCCTGTAGTCCCAGCTACTCCGGAGGCTGAAGCAGGTTAATTGCTTGTACCTGGGATGGGAAGTTGTAGTGAGCCAAGATCACACCACTGCACTCCAGCCCAGGCAACGGAGTGAAGCTATGTCTCAAAATAAAAACACAAATAAAAATAAGGAAACACTTTTTACACTGTTTTTCAACCGTACATAAAATACTTCCTAATGTGATATTTGTTCAACACCACTAGGTGAAAAAAGAAATCACTCAGTGATAAATACATTAGATTTCCTCAAAGGTTATTAAGTGTACTTTCAGCAGGGAAGAAAAAAAACTAATGACAATCAAACAAAATATCTACGGATCATTCTTGTTGATTGCAATGTATCACATATACAGATGACTCAACTGCAGCAATTTTGTGGCCAGTAAAATATATTTGGATACCCACAGATTAATTTTTCATAGGCTCTGGTTATGGGGTCACTATATTTATTTTAAATCCTATTGGAAAGTTGTAATTTTACCATTTGACTGTTTGAGCAAAACAGAACTGTATCCTATTGGCAATATTGAACTTAGAACTCAAAGATGGTACAACTTTGGCAATTTTAAATATAATTTAAAGGGGAGAATACAATATAAAATTAACAGCTTCTCAGGTAAGTATTTTACAAGTAATCTGCAAGACATATGGCATACTTACAGAAGAGGTGCCATACATACCTTCAAAAAAGGATGCTGGATTATGTTTTGAAGGTAATACATGACTCAATCTGTGCTTTTGAGGGTCAGTGACTGGTTCTGAAGTCCATATTATGTATGAATGCAATTAGCTCTGACAGTACAAATTCCTATATTTCGCCCTTATTAGAATCTTTAAATGACTTTTCCATTAGGTTCACATCTTCTTAAGAAAAGTTATACATTCTCAATACCACACTACATATAACTGTATATATGATATAAATATGAGAAGATACACATGGAGCAATCACAGATCAAGAAAAGAGTTTCAGTGTTGCTCTTTTTGGTATCATACATATAATAACATTTCTAGGCTGGGAATGGTGGCTCACACCTGTAATCCTAGCACTTTGGGAGGCAGATGTGGGCTGATCACCTGAGGTCAGGAGTTTGAGACCAGCCTGGCCAACATGGTGAAACCCTGTCTCTAGTAAAAATACAAAAACCAGCTGGGCAGGGTGGTGTGCACCTGTAATCTCAGTTACTTGGGAGGCTGAGGCAGGAGACTCACTTGGACCTGGGAGGCGGAGGTTGCAGTTAGCTGAGAATGTACCACTGCGCTACAGCCTGGGAGTGTTTATTTGTTTGTTTTGAGATAGAGGAAGGCTCAAAACAAACAAACAAAGACCATTTTTAGAGCACAAAAAGAAACTTTTTTAGTGCTATGATTATTTGAGCTAATTTGTAGATTTCCATGTAAGGTTTCTTGAAATCCTGATTAATTTAAAAAACCATAACAAATTAAATAATCAATTAACAGGATTTGAAATTTACAGAGAGAAAGGTATACTATTTATAGTAGAGCCCACTGTATTGCAGGGTTATTAATTACAGACACCAATGGACAGATACAAAAGGTTCTAAACTGAAACCACAATGAGAATTTCAAGATGGTCTCCAAATTATAGTCCCTGGGGCAAAAATTCAAATAAAGACCCTTATACAATCTCTGAAAATTTCTTAAATCATAAATCAACCAAGCAAACTGATAAATAAGGTGTCTGCTCCTCATCTTTGCAACTATCCCATAACAAACTCGTAGCTATGGCAAATTTAGTAGTTGAGGAAATCTCCAAATTTAGCCTGGAAGAGTGTGGTATGGAGAGAGCCAGTGCCCAGCCTTCAGATCCTGGCCCACCCTACTTTTTGTCTCTCTTCCTATCCTTGATCTCAATATCGTGCCATACTGTGAGAGGCTCACACATCAACATCCATCCGCATGCCCTCACAAATAGCTGCCCTTTAGCCACCCTTGAACCTAGGGCCATCTATAGGAGCAATGTGCTCTGTCGTCAGAAAACAGGGCCTGGGATGAACTTGCTCAGATCCTGGAAGTAGACTTAAGGCCAGCTGGGCAGAGAATTCATAGATCTTGGGGAGCTGGAACACTTTCTAGAAGTTGAGGCTTGCCTCAAGGTGGCCAATTTCCTTAGTCCTTTGAACCGATTGGCCAGTGTAGAAGGGTACACAAAGGATGACCAGAGGGAGACTTCTAAGTCATAAGGCTCTCTTTTGCAGAACCTTAAGGGAAGTTCACTATGAAGCAGGTAATCTTATATGCAAATTGGTAACTCAAGACGTGGAGATAGTTTTTACTCCAGTAGACTGATAGAAAAACTCACAGAGGAAGCAATAGTCCCTTCATAAAGAATGCTCAAACTTTATATCCAGACAAAAGGAAATGATATTGTTCTCAAATATTTCCATATCCATAACCAACTACTGACCACAGATACAATAACGCTAATAATATTTTACTGCCTCGGGAGGCTGACGCAGGAGAATCACTGTCTGCTTCAGTGATTATAAGGTACATGGTAACCTTATAAGGTACATGGTAACCTTATAAACATTAGCTTTTATTTCATAGATTTTTTTTTCAAAATACCTGAGACGTGTTAAAAATAGATGTCCTAATTTGGCAGATTATAGAAGGAAAAACTCAACAGAGTTAAATAATTCTTCTAAAATCTCAAGGTTCAAATACTGGCAAAATTGATGATATTATTTGGAAAAGATTTCAAACCCTCTCTCCTTTCAGGAAACCCCTGTCTCCTCCCTGACATGTAGCTCTGTACCACTTTCTAGCTCACAGAGACCAAGCTAAGCTCTATGAATAATCTGTGTTATTCCCATCTTAATATATGAGAATCCTTACTTACAAACACTTAGAATCTTTGCCACCAATAATTTTTTTTAATGTTATAAGCAATATATGACCCATGTCAGAAGAATATTACTTTTGGTAACCATTGTTATTAAGTAGCACTGCAGTAGCAAAATGGAAAAAATTTTAAAAAGCACTGAATTAAGAAAAAAACCTGCAATGTCCCTCTTGAGCTAAGAGTGTGCATAATTCTGTAAAGTATAATTTTCTTTAAACTGGTTTTGTTTCCAGACACTATCTCAACCGTCACGTCATGTCAAAATGACTTGAAGTCCAACTCTTTACACGTAGATGAAGTTTCAATGAAGGGACAAAATCTGAAAGATCTCATTAAAAAAATGGTCAAGAGCCACCCAGTCTGCTATCAACACTAACCAATGTGACAAGGGAGGTGAATAGGTGCCTTGAATGTAATTCGAGCAGAGCACAGGCCTACCTGAGTCATATGCAAAATCTCTGGGTTCCTGTTTAATCATCAGAGGAGGGGGAAAGCTTTGGCTGGCCGCACTGCCAACCATGGTGCTGTGTTCATATACTGGGTCGTGGTACTCCTGCTTAAAGCCTTGTGGTGGGAAGGGGATGTTTGGCTCAGACATCTGGCGTTGGTACATAGGACGTCCTTCCCTTGGCATTGTCGGCAAAGGAGGAAAGGAATTACAGGGTTCAGAAAGCTGGCGGCGAAATCTAGGGAGTAAAAGAGTGTGTTTCAGATGAAATGGTAACATGGAACATTCTTTAAAATACTAATACGGTTTTTCATTTCTTAGGGTATGAACATGATACCAGCTGACCTGAAGTGGAAATCTTTAACAAACGTTACATTTTTCTTTCCTAGATTAGTGGCTCTATGCTTTTAAATCATATGACTTGTATTCCTCTTCTAATCAGTCTCTTGCAGCACTGTTGCACAATATGAATTAAAGATGGACTTTGAGTACAGATTGGAGAGCAATGAACAACTCTGAGGATCACACACACACCCCTTAATGGCTAAAATGCCCAGATCTAAATCAATTGGATCACTTATGATTTCCACACAAAAAGAGCCTTAAGTGATTATATACGAGGCAAAAAAAGGTGGGGGGTGGGGAACAGAGTCTGATCTCAAACTGCATCTTCTATCTTTTAAATCTGTTACCAAACTAATCAATAAACAAACAAAAAATACAAACAAAAATCTACTTATTGGTTTTCCTTCCATTACCATCCATTGCTGAGGAAGAAAGAGAGGAATGACTCTTTTTCTCAAATCAGCAGGACTTTTAATTCCTCAACAATGTCCTAAGTAACATTGTAAGAAACAAAGCTGGGTATTATAAGGACTCAAAACCAACCTGGCTTAAAAAAAAATTACGTCTTTACTGTCAAACAGCAATGCAGGCCATATTGGCTTCCAATAGATTCAAATACAGTATCAGGTTGATAAAAACAAGCATAAATACACAACTGATCTCCAAAAGTGAAAATAACAGGGAGTGTTGTATAGATTTGGGGCAAGGCCCACTGTTAGGACATGAGGAAGTTCTGAGGCCTCAGTAGAAGGCTAGGATTATGTCCTATACCTTCTTTGTTCTTGGTTCTACTTTATAACGATTGGCTAATCACATAATCGTTCTGTTCTGTGTCTCTCATCCATAATATCATTGACCCACCACAAAGATGTGGATTAATTAAAGATTTAAAAGTGCTCTAAAAATGCCCCAGGAGTGCTTAAAAATAACCTATAAAACATTTCTATGAGCAAATATAAGCCTATTAACCCCCCCACTAAAAGCATTCCTGAGACTTTAATTTGGAAAGTTAGCATTTAATTTCGGTAATGTTAAATGAAAATAAGGTAAAAGCTAAAGAATGGCAAAGCGATTGCTTTAGCATTTCTAAGAACACTCCATCCTGTGATTTAACTCTAGGCTCACTGGTAGTCAGGGAAAGCACTGAAATTCCACCTACACCTGCAGAAAATAAACTTAGAAACTCGGATATTGCAAAGCAGTTAGGCTGAATGGCACTGCATTCATTTCCCTTCTCTTGCTTATTTCATTAGCCAAAAAAAGAAACAGAAATTATCATTAAGAACTGTCAAGGAGTGAATCAGAAAATTGTAACTTGAAGTTAAAATAAGAAACTGGCTCACTTGTGAAGCCTTAAAAGGAAGTTAATAATACTTGTAACTGAAAGCTTTGTAAGGAATCAAGCCATTTGTTTTTACGAGTCGACCTGATCCCAGTTGGAAGTTGCTGGGGAACATACATGTATCAAACACACACGCTTCCCGAAAGGTTTTGGTGCAATTCTTAGGAGTCACTGACCAATGGTGAAGAGAAAGTGATTTAAGAAGCTTCTGCAAAGGAGTTAACAGATAAGGAGAACATGCTGATGAACTCCTCGATGAAGAAAAAACGGGGCGAAAGTGGTGGAAACTCTGAGAAAGAGAGACAGGACTCCTGCACAGTGGGTTCAGGAAAAGGTGCCAAAGGGCTGGCCCGAGGAGCAGAGCGAGGCTGAGGAAAGGAAGCAGGGTGCAGGCCAGTTGGCCATCAAGCGTTCCCAGAGTGAAGTGGGGTGCCTGGCTGGAGGGGGTGTTCTGGGAAAAGGATCTGTTCCCAGAGCAAATTTGCCATTTATAACTGAGGGACTGTCATTTGTTGGCCAGAGCCCTCTAAGAAATCCTCCTCAGAAACATACGGCTTTAGAGATTTTCCTGGGACTGGCCAGCTGGTACTGTCCTCAAAACTCAGTCAGGGGTCAGTGGGAAAAGACCCTGAGCTTCCCTCTTGGAGTTCCGGGCCGGCTGTTCTCAGTCTCAAATATTTGACTTCAAGTAGAGAAACTAAAATGGATTTGGCTAAAGCATTTCAAGTTAGGTCACCTAAAACCAGGCACATTGCTTATTCAGCAGTCACCTTCCCTAAGAAATAACTGCTTTGCACCAAAAGTGAATTATACAATCTATAATTCTGGCACTGATCAGAAGAAGGAGATTCAATTATTAAGAACTCCAAGAAGTTGCCAGGAGTGGAGAAAATAAAACTTTGTTTGTTCATACTTTCCTTCCCTTTTAGCTCTGCACAATGTGCATCTGTTTAATGGCCCACCCTGCAATAAGAATTCTTTCATCTGTATTTACAAAACTGTTTACACAGATGCACATACCACTGCCCTCTGACAAAGTCTCAAGGCTACGGGGTGAGAAGAAAAAGATAATAGGAAGCATTTAATAACTACCCCACAAGAGGACTTAGTGATGAAAACAAGGGTGGAAAAGATAAGGCTTTGTATCACATTGTAAAGAATGCTTTCATCTTATGTCCTTCATTGCAAAATGAGTTTCTGAATTAGAGACTGAGTCCCAGGAAAAAAACTATAAAAAGCAGATTTGAGTGCTCCCTTATATTCAGAAAGTTGCCAGTGGCACATCTTCTGCTTTCCTCTGCTGATCTAGAAGATTCCTTTGGTTGAGTTATTTTTACAATGGTGTCTCAGAGACAGTTTGCGTTGACCTATTGTTAAATTACAGGAAATTTTTGAGCCATTTCTTAAACACAGTCACTATTAAGAGTCAAATTACATAACTTCACCATGAAAATCTATGTTAAAAACAAAAGATAAAAATGCAAAACTCATCACTTTCTAATTACTTTATATTTCATTACCAATTATGCACCTGAGGTTACTTATGTCTCCCATATCCTTATGATAGAAATACTACACTACGCTGTGCTATCGCTCTTTCCAACTCGGCATTCAGATTTGTCACAGTGATGGCTCATAGTGGGTCATGAAAGCAATATGTACATCACATACCCAGCAAAAGCTACAGATAGGGGTGTTTTGTTTTTCTCCCATGCAGGCCATTAAACATTTACCAGCACACCACTGCACACAGAAGCC
>NW_016107752.1:1029162-1090102 GCF_001604975.1 Cebus imitator
AAAAAAAAAAAAAAAAAAAAGAAAAAGAAAAAGAAAAAAAGAAGAAGAAGGAGAGATGCTGGATATAAGCAAGCTGGATTTTAAGCTGGATTTTAAGCTTCTCAGAACCTGTAAACATTTTATTTAAATATGAATTTCTTAATCTCTAGGAGTCACTAATTACCCAACACAGTATTCTCCCTAGATCTATGCTGTGTTTCTTGCCTTGCTCCTTTTTAAGTAATACTAATTCAGTCCTATCTCTTTAATTGCATATTCTCAGTGTCCAGAGTCAAGTCTCTACTGACATTAAATATTCATCACTTGGAAAGGATGGTAAACAGTTTTAATCAAATAAGTTCTATTCTGCAAAACTATGTATATAGCTGAACCATTCAATATAAGGTAAAAAAACCTAATTCCATAAGCTACCTACTAAAATTAGTCTCCTAACTTTACAGAACAAGTACACACATATGCTCATAAAAATGGGATGATCTGATTTAAAGTTTAAGTGAAGCAATTTAATTCAAGCAAAGCGAAAGGGAAACGTTCAAATGTCAGTAGATTAATTTTCCATTTTAGCAACCAATTTAAATGTTTATAAAAGGAATGTTTATAAATGACTTTCTCCACAAATCGTAAGTATAGATAGAGTGAGATCTTTCTAAAAATAGTTTGCACAGATGTGTAAAATTAATAGGCTCACCTTAAATCTACTCTAGGTCTTCAGAACTGTGGATAGAAATTTCTTCCAAGAACTCAAAAACCAGTTTCCAGAAAACTGGTATCTGCAGGTTACCTGTGGTCCATGGGGTAGCTGCTATCTGGTATGGACTGCGATGGAGGGAGGTGAGCTGGGAAGGCCCGGTCAGGTTTCGGCGTATGAGTTGAGTTTGGAGATGCATGATGCAGTGGAGACACTGGCGTGCTGGATGGTGTGGGGGGATTGGAGGGCCTCATTCCCACTTGTGGCTTCTGATCATAGGCACTACCCAGGGGACAAAAGAAAAGAGAACATTTCTTTCTTTGGAGCAATTATTTTTTAAAAAGTTTATAATCCAAAGGAAGAAAAGATACTTTAGACCTAAGTCAAGTGGAAATGAAAACTTTGTTGTTGCTGTTGTTTTTTTTAACTCCAGAACAGATAAACTTCAAAACTACAACACCTTTAAACAAAAAATAGGATAATTAATGCAAAACCTTTTAACAGAACAAATATGAAATGGATATTTTCAATGCATATACAAACAACTTAATATAAGGAAAATTACTGTCCAAAAAATCAATGGTATTTTTTCCTATCTGTTCTTGATATACCTATATGATAAAGTTTGATAGATTTTTTTCCTAAATCATTAGTTTCAATATTATAATCCTTTTATATTATGTAAGATTTTAAACAAGAACTAGCATCAACTTAATAAGGTAGAGGTTATACTTGGTTTGCTTTTATTTGTGGTGGGATTTTAAGAAGGCAATGCTTTTACTTTATTTTCATATTATTATATTAAATAAATGATTCTTGGCATTAACTTCCTCACATGGGATAATGAAGACTAATGGGGTAAATTAAAATGTCTCTGATATATTTAAACTTTCTTGGAGAGTGACTACAAAATAATGTTATTAGGGATAAAATCCTATTATAGTCTAACTTCTAAACACTCACAATTACCAAAGAATACAATGAGTAAGCTTGATTTAATATGAATTTAAACTGCTTTCCTATGTGTAGGTTTCAGGAATGTGATTTAACTAATTTTTGTCATCTATAAAATATTTTACTGAAAATAAATTTTCTTAACTTTTTTTTAACAACAGGACATTTCTAAGTTAGAATGCTGTATTTCATTTTAAAATAAAAAGCATTTGCTGGGACCAGTGGCTCATGCCCGTGATCCCAGCACTTCGGGAGGCTGAGATGGGAGGATCGCTTAAGCACAGGAGTTTAAGACCAGCCTGAAACCCCCATCTCTACTAAAAATATAAAAACTTAGATGGGCGTGGTAGTCCATGTCTGTAGGCCCAGATATTCAGGAGACTGAGGTGCGAGGATCTCGTCTCCTGAGGCAGAGGTTGCAGTGAGCCAGATTGTACCACTGCACTCCAGACTGGGTGACAGAGTGAGACCCTGTTACCAAAAAATAAATAAATAAAATAAAAAGCAAGAATCAGTATACTTTTTTAAGAAAGAAGTATTTCTTTTTGAATTAAATTATGAAATAATTTATTCTGTGGTTCCATCAATGCAACAGAATTATATCCAGCTGCATAAATATTTTACAAGTAGTAAAGGAATATATGCTGCACAAGGCTGCTTTTGCTTTAAAGCAAAGTCAACAGCGTTCATATAATAAAGTTTATGTTTGGTTTCACCTATGTTCTTCACCAGTATTTCTGGATAAAACCTCACTTCTTTCATGAAATGGTTCACCTAACTCATTCTCATGAATAAAGAAAAAAATGACACTATTCTCCCCAGAAATGCTGTACTCAATAATATTTTCTGTATAGAGATGGAAGTACCAAAATTTATTGCATACACTATATAACACTGTGGGGATTATTCATCCCCCAAAAGAAACTCAAAATATTCAGGTAATTCCTTTATTATTTATTTATGGATGTCAGATATGGCATATAAAACAGTGATGATTTCACAGTCAGAATTCTGATTAATGCTGAAATGCAATCACAATTCCATATCTAACTGTCATTGACTAGAAATTCTTTCATATGTTAAATAAGAATGCTGTGGATACACAGTACTTCTAAGGAGAAAATGTAAAAACGACACTAAAATAGAACTCAGATCAATCAATACTGTCTTATTTGAACTCAGTACGCTTTAATAGTTAGCTTCGAGAGACTTTGTTTTGTTTTTTTTTTTTTTTAGAGACAGAGTCTTGCTCTGTCTCCAGGCGCCTGGCTGGAGTGCAGTGGCGCGGTCTCGGCTTACTGTAACCTCCTGGGTTCAAGCCATTCTCCTGCCTCAGCCTCCCAAGTTGCTGGGACTACAGGCGTGTGCCCCCACGCCCAGCTAATTTTTGTATTTTTTAGTAGAGACGGGGTTTCACCATGTTGGCCAGGATGGTCTCGATCTCCTGACCTCGTGATCTGCCCGCCTCGGCCTCCCACAGTGCTGGGATTTACAGGCATGAGCCACCGCGCCCAGCCAAGAGACTTTTTAAAATTAAACTTTGCAGTTTCAATTGAGCTAGCTCATAATTTCAGGCTCTGGCAAACTTCTTAGAAAAGCAAATATAAAAGACAAGTTTGCAAGAACAAATGGTAATAAAATAACTGAGCGTTGGTCAGCTGCCATAATGGTACAAGTCTAAGTTTCTAGAATCTCATATATCTTGGACATAAACAGTGTATGTAATAAATATCTAAGGAAATATTTAATAGAAGACCCCTTTGGATCATAATGTACTATGAATCTGAAGTGATATAACTTATAAAACATACAAATATTTGGAATCATTTGTGTAAGTTTCCAAACTAACTCCTTTTAAGAACTAAGTTTCTACTGTAATTGAGGGTGATAATAGTCAGTAGAGACAGCCAGCCTTTTCTTTATGCAATTAAAGGCCAATATGAAAAGTATCGGCATGCAATTTACTTTTAAGGGTTTTTAATGAACATATATGTTATTAAATTTTCTAACAAATGAACAATGTACTTTTACTGCACCACCCTTTATTATCATCAGAAGAACAACCAGCTTTTTAATAGATAATAGCCTCTGCTAAGCCTTATAAAATTCCAGTTTTATTGCAATTGTCCATGAACTCATCTTATAGATCATCTGCAAAGCCTGACAGATAACTAATGTACTGCTTAGACCTGCCAAATGTTTCATTTTTTTTCTACAAACACTCTATCTAAAGTGTGTAATGCATTCATTCTAATGGGAACTTTCAAAAGCAGCTTGTGCCAAATAAGACCCCTTTTTCAAACCCAAGATGCATCACTATAGTAGAAAAGCAACTAATGATCTGGACGAAAATTATTGCTTTAAAATGAATCCAAAGTGTGTGACTGGATGGTAAATTGTTCTTTAGAATTCTGCTAAATGCATTGCCTAATTAGCTTGTTCCATATTAAAGGTGCAACTCATAAAATATGACTTGAGATTTCATATTATTCTGGACTTTTTGTTTCAGTAAGAACCACTCTCCTACATACATCAACCTGGTGGCTTTACCTGACATTGTACAGGCACTTTTCTCCATAGCTGAATTTAAAGGGCTGTTCCTGATTGCAGGCAGAGCCGATTTCGGAACATGGACTGTGGGGTTCTTTCTTGATTTTCAATGGTAGGCCGTGAAAAGCCACTAGAAAAAAGAAAAAAATACCCACAAAAATTAAATGCTATTATGAATTACGGAGATTAATGTGTTCTACTTCTTTTGTTAAAAATGTCATCCACATTTCATATTAACATATATATGTAAGAAAAATCACATTTGATGAATTTCAATAGCAGATGATTCCAAAGAATTTTCATATACTTCTTTTCTGCATTTATTGTGGAACAAAATGCATGCCTGAATTTTCTCTCATAACTGATGTGAATCACTTGTCATTTGCTTAACTGATATTAACAATGCTAGCTCAGTTTCAAGAAAGTACATTTTTGAAAACATCAGAACAGCTTCCAATGACTAAAACAGAAAGATTACAACTGATTAGTCAAGATTCAACTAAAGACCAAGATATAATTTTAAGCATTATTGAAAGGAAAATATATGAACTGCATGAATAATAACAGTTTAATGAAATGACAACTAGACTGTGACAAAGAAAATCCAGGAGCAGGTCCAGAAGCAAATGATATTATTTTGGGCAAAAACTCAACATCTTTGAGGCCAGTTTTCATCTATAAAATAGAGATTAAGTATCAGCCTATCTAGTTACCAGAACTGTGAAGATTAAATCTGAGAAATACATAAATGTTGTTTGCCACATGTAATCTATCATAAAACAATTATTCTATATCAAATGACGTTTTCACCTTTTTACAGTGACTTAATGCATGGTGATGCTTATATGCATTTATGTTTAATAACATACAAAGCTACATCACAAAATAGGAAAACTAGAAAAATATTTATATGGGGAGTGAATCACAGCTTTAAATCCAATAATTTAAAAACATGGTATATGTTGGGCGCGGTGGCTCACACCTATAATCCCAACACTTAGGGAGGTTGAAGCAAGTGGATCACCTAAGGTCAGAAGTTCAAGGCACTGTCTCTACAAAAATACAAAAATTAGCCGGGTATGATGTCGGGTGCTTATAACTCCAGCTACTTGGGAGTCTGAGGCAGGAGAATTGATTGAACCCAGGAGGCAGACGTTGCAGTGAGCCGAGATTATGCCATTGCACTCCAGCCTTAGCGACAGATTGAGACTCCATCTCGGAAAAAAAAAAAAAACAACTATATATTTTTTATTCTTCCATAAAAAACTGAAAATAAACGCCTATTAGAAATCCAATTCGAATAATTAAATTTTTGGTATAAATGGAAAATTGGGTTAAAAAAGGAAAAAGTACTCATAAGAATGGGTTTTGTAATTTACGTACAATAACCACAGGTATGAATAGTCCAGGTATAAACATAACAGAGACACGTGTTCTGGAGATGTATTCTAACTCTTATACGAATTGAAATGAAAACACAGTATGTTAAATCAGCAAGGAAGATATGACAAGAGGAATTTTGTCGTTTATGATGTCATTTGTCATTCAATCTTAATTACGTCATTACAGCATTATAAATTTGCATTAGCTTGAATGTTACATATAATTTTTCATATAAAAATTTGGTATCACAAATTCTATAAAAAAAGAAAAAATACAATTCAAGATGAGATTTAGAATTCTATTTAAAAAAAAAAAAAGAAAAAAATTGATATCAGAAACTACCAAGCTTCAGGAAAACAAATATTATTTGTTTTATACGCACATAATTTTGATACAAGTATTCAGTGGCACTCAAGAGTCATCTGAAATATCCTAGAAAACCAATTTGCCAAATTGGCAAATTTTATTTAAGTGATCTAAGAAACTTAATACATAATAATAAAATAATTACCCTGGGCATTCTATTTCAAAGTATTTTTAAATATAAAGTGTGTGTGTGTGTACACACATGGTTAATATACCTATTCAAAGTAAAGAAAAAAGAAATAAAAACAAAAGGGAAATTTTGTATATCTCCGTAAGTCAGGAATACTCATGTGCATTAACTTTACCAAGTCGGAAAGCTATAATTCTTCTCATAGAAAAGGCTTAAGAGCCTCAAGAGTCAATTATAAGAGGACTTGAATTCTGATTTGAACAAACAACTATAAAAAGACAACTCTGTAACAAATAACACATTTTAATATAGACTAGTATTAGATAATTTAATAAATCATTGTTAATTTTGTTGGATGTGATAATGGCACAGTAGTTGTATTTTAAAAAGTTTTAATGTTAGAGATTCATAAAATATGTACAAATAAAATATCCAGAATTTTCTTTAAAACACTCTATAAAAATAATTATGTATGAGGAAAGTGATGAATAAGATTAGAAAAATGTTGATAAATGATAAAAGCCAAATGAAGGGCAGGAGGGAGTTAACATTATTCTCTTTACATTTGTCTATGTGTCCTAAATTTTCTGGACAAAATTTGTTAAATGTGAAAAGAAAATCCACGATTTTAAAGTAGTGCTCTCGGCCCAGCATTGGTGGCTCCCACCGGTAATCTCAGCTCTTTGGGAGGCCAGTGAAGGCAAGAGTTCAGACCAGCTTGGCCAACATGGTGAAACCCCATCTTCACTAAAAATACAAAAATTAGCCAGGCCTGATGGTGTACACCTATAATTCCAGCTACTCAGGAGGCTAGGGCACGAGTATCACTGGAACCCATGAGGCAGAGGTTGACGAGATTGCGCCACAGTACTCCAGCCTGGGTGACAGACCGAGACTCTGTCTCAAATAAATAAATCAGTAAAGTGGTACTCTATAAGAAAATTGTCGCTGGGCGTGGCGGCTCCCACCTGTAATCTCAGCACTTTGGGAAGCTGAGGCAGGCGGACTGCTTGAGGCCAGTAGTTCAAGACCAGCCTGGCCAACATGGCAAAACCCCGTCCCTACTAAAAATACAAAACTTAGCCAGGTGTGGTGGCGGGCACCTGTAATCCCAGCTCCTCGGAAGGATAACAGGAGAACTGCTTGAACCCAGGAGGTAGAGGTTACAATGAGCCTAGAATGTGCTATTGTACTCCAGTCTGAGCTATAGAGTGAGACTCTGTCTCAAAAAAAAAAAAAAAAAGAAAGAAAATTGTCTCCCTGTGTATATCTGCATGTTGTTTGTGTGTACATGACATCTTAGAATAACCAATACTAAATGACACACCTTTGTAATACATTAACCATGCATTTCTTTTTTTTTAAACAAATGTTTTTTAATTATTTATTACATCTTTCAACATATTTAGCAAAATGTGTATACCCAAGTTTTGGTTGTTTTTTTTTTTAACTTTTGTTTTAGGTTCGGGGGTACATGTGCAGGTTTGTTATATAGGTAAACTCGTGTCATGGAGATTTGTTGTACCAATTATTTCATTAGCCAGATGCTAAGCCTAGTATCTAGTAGTTATTTTCTTCTGATCCTCTTCATCTTCCCACCCTCCACCCTCAAGTAGGCCCCAGCGTCTGTTCTTCCCCTTTGTGTCCATGTGTTCTCATCATCTAACTCCCACTTAAAAGTAAGAACATGCAAAAACCCAAGTTTTAGTGCTAAAACTTGGGTATATGCATGTTCTTACTTTTAAGTGGGAATTAGATGATGAGATGATTAAGTATCAGGTCTTACATTTTTATAAGAAAAAGCATAGCAACATATAAGGAATTCAAATAACAAATCACATTATACCTGAGAGATTAGATCAAATACATATGACTAAAAATTGATAAGACCTCTATAGCTAATTCATATGCATGCAGTATGATATACAATTTATCATCTTTATCAGCCATATTAGAGGCTATAAAATGTCAGCCATATTAGAGACTATACTGTTTAATATTACTATATTTTAAGTGTTGAGTACCATGAATTAGGAACATATTTATAAACAGTACACAAAAAGCACTAACCATAAAAAAAAATCAACAAATTAGTCTTCACTGAAATTAAGAACACTTTCAAAAGACACTATTTAACAAAAAGCAATTAAGTCACAAGCTATAAGATGTTTCGTGTAGAAAGATCTGACAAAGAACTCATATCTAACAAAATAAGAATTGCAACATATAAATAAGACAAAACATATTCCCCATTTAAAAAATGGGCAAAAAGACTTGAAACAGGCAGTCGGCTCATAAAAGAGGATATCCAGATGGCAAAACAAATGGGAACAACAACAAAATATATGAAAAGGTATTTAAAATCTTTATTCTTCAGAAAACTGCAAAATAATCCACATGAGATAATCACTACATAGCTATAGGTACCTGATGGATAGATACAGATAGCACTGGTTGACTAACCTGCAAAAGATAGATATTACCAAGTTTTGGTGAAGACATGAAGCAATGGGATTTTTTTTTTTTTTTTCAGACAGCGTTTTGCTCCTTGACTAGGAGCAATGGGAATTTTTATGCAAGATGCTGAGAGTATGGATTAGTATGAAAAGCACTTTGGAAAACTTTTTGGCAATATCTACTAGGGCAACTTAAATCTACCCTATGATCCGTTAATACACCCTTAGGTATATATCTAAGAAAAAGGAGGGGATATGTTCACCAAAAGACATGTGTAGGAATTTTCAAAGAAACTTTATTCATTGTAGCAAAACCTGGAAAAACTCATATTAATCAATGGGCAAATGGATAAATAAATCATGGCATACGCATACAATGGAATGAATACAACACAGGAATGAAAGGGGACAAACTACATGCAAAAACACAGATGACCTCACAGGTAGAAAGTTGGGGAAACATAACTTGCTGGAAACATTTTATATCTTGCTCTGGGTGGTGGTTATATAGATATATACATACGTAAAATTCATGAAACTATACAATTAAGATTTTTGCATTATAATAAATGTATATCAATATAAAGTTTAAAAACATCTGAGGGGGAGTAATCAAAGCTACACTAATTAAGTTACTTGAACATGTCTGGCTTTTTGACCCAGCTGAGACATCTGAAAATGTGCTTCAACTTCACAGGAGAAATTATTCCAAATGGGTAGGGAATGGAGGGTTGGGAGGAATGGCATGTTTGGGGTGCCATCAGGAATGGCTGCTAGAATGACAACAGCCTCCTATCAAAATGTCCATTCGCATTGACCAAGAAGCAAAAGGCATGATCCGTGTTAGTGGAAATGCTATTTGGTGCTCTACTGCTTTCAGATTGGCCTAGTGAGTTTCCCGAAGTGACCTTAGAAGAAAGGGCATGTCTTAGTCTGTTTAGGCTGCTGTAACAATAATATCATAGACTGTGTGGTTCATAAACAACAAGTATTTACTGCTCGCAGCTCTGGAAGCTGGGAAATCCAGTGTCAAGTCATCAGCAGATTTGATGTTTGGTGAAAGCTCACATCCGGGTTCATAACCAGCCATCTTCTCGTTGCAACTTCACATGGCAAAAACCACAGGGCACTCCCTGGGATCGCTTTAATAAAGGAACAAGGGAACTAATCCCATTGGCTCCATCTTCATGACCTAATCACTTCCCAAAGTCCTTACCTCCAAATACCATCACACTGGAGTTTAAGTTTCACTATCTGAATTTTCCGGGGGCAAGGACGGGAAGGGGGACACGAACATTCAGTCTACTGCAGGGCATAAGAATTCTCAAAGGGTTCTCAGACACAAGCCAATGCCTGAACACAGGATCCCCATATCTGGTGCATCATCAAATTATCTAGGAAGCTTCTGGAGAAACACGGATTCTCAGACCCCATTAGTTATTGGCTGGATTGTGTCCCCTCAAAATTTACATGCTGAAATTTCAACACCAAAATCTCAGGAGTGGCCTTACTTGGAAGATTAAATTAACATAACGTCACTAAGGTGAGCACTGATCCAATATGACTAGTATCCTTATAAAAGGTGGAATCTGGATAAACAGACATGAACACAGGGAGACTGCCACGTGAAAATGAAGGCCGTGGTAAGAATGAGGCCTCTACAAGCCAAGGAATGCCAGAGGTTCCCAGGAAACTACCAGAAGCTAAGGAAGAGGCAGGGAATAGATTCTCTCTCACAGCCCTCAGAGCCCTGCCGACACCCTTCATCTTGGATTTCCAGCCTCGAGAACGGTGCAGCAACAAATTTCGCAAAGCAACCGAGTTAGTGATACTTTGTTATGGCAGCCGCAGAAAACTAACACACCACTCCCAGAAATTCCAATCATTACAGCTGGGTTGTATCAGAATTCTGAATCTTATAAAACTTTCTAGGTGATGCTCATAATTAGCAAATTTGAATCCACTGTGATCTGATGTATGCTGCATTCAAACAGGTCTAGTACTTGAAAAGAGTTAAAAAAAAAAAAGAAATCCAGCAACATCTTCCTTTTCCTTAGATGCCAACAGGATTCGTATAGGTTCTCCAGCTCCAGCAGTTTTGGGATCCCCAACTCTTTCTCTAACAGGTTCAACCTATGTGGGCCTCAGTCACATAGGTCTGGCTATATTTATTAGATATAGTTTCTTAGCTGTGGGCCCTTGAAACTGATTTTTTTTTTCTAATCATAAGCCAAATAAGTAATCCAATGAATCTGAGTTGGCAAGAATTTTTTTTTTTTTTTTAATTGCTGCATGTGAGGAAAAAAAGAGAAAGCCAACCTAAAAATCTTCAATTTATTGCACAAAAGCCACAGGCTACATTATCTTTCTCATGTTAACTTTCCTCCTTCCTGGAGATTCTATGTCACAAAAATGACTTCTCTTATTTATTCTTAAATAAGAGTAGTGTACTCACTTTCATCAGAGAGGGCTGAGTTGAAAATGTGTTGGGTATTTCATCACAGGGCTGAGAATCTGAGTCTGCTAACAGGCAGTTTTCCAGTTCATTGGCACAGGCACAAGCGAAAGCAGCACATTCATTTTGTGCAATTTGCTTTACCTTCCCACATGGAGTTGGTGCATGTAAAAGGCTGTTAAGTACTAAATTATTCCTTATCAAATCACCATCATCTGGAGTCATGATCAACACTAATTAAATTACTTTCGTTGAACATGGCTCCAGCCTGCTGCTGAGGCTGCTAGGTACTTTTCATTTCTCTTATAGTACCATCCTTGCTGGGTCTGGAACAGAGAGTTACAGGCATCTGTATTGTTTGTAGTTTTAATTAAAGTGAATCTTTCCTTCTTCAAGTGTATCAAATCAAGTGACTTAACTCCTTCATTTCATTTGCAAAGCGGTGGTTCAAAATGATATTATATTTTTATCCCTAACTTCAGACAGTTCAGATAATTTATCTGGAAAATCTGCAGTCTTCCTCAGGCATTCTTCAAACACATTTTCCATGGAAACTTTTATGATCCACAACTCCTCCGGACAATCAAATTTTGGGGAGGAAAGGCAGAAAGAACTCTCAAGCGATGTGTCTTGCATTTTTTCTTTGATGGAAGCGTGACCTTTAAAACCACATCTTAAGGCTGACTAATGATGACTTGAGTTGTTCTAATGGTTAAATTTAAGAGCTCCAAAATACCAAGACTTTAAAAAATGCACTTCCAAAATAAACGTAACCACTTCTTAATTCAGAAGTTTACTTGGGGTTATGGTATTCTTCGTGAAGTGTTTGCTTAATTAGTAACTGTTTTCATCTTAGAACTATGAACTATCATTGCTTTCAATTTTTTCTACCTATATTTTAGAAAGGGGACACAATCTTGTCATTATTATTCTAGCAGAGCATAGATATGCCCTTAGATTTCCAAGAGCAATGCTGATATACGACTACATCTTTGGTTGAGGGTAGATACATAAGTTAAAATCACATTTAAACACTTGAAATACAGGTGTAAAATGTGAATTTATTTTTTATTTACTTATTTTATTTATTTATTTTGAGACAGAATCTCACTCTGTTGCCCAGGCTGGAGTACAGTGGCACAATCTCAGCTCACTGCAACCTCTGTCTTCTGGGTTCAAGTGATTTTCCTGCCTCAGCCTCCTGAGTAGGTGGGATTACAGGCATACGCCACCACATCTGGCTATTTTTTTTGTATTTTTAGAAGAGACGGGGTTTCGCCATGTTGGCTAGGCTGGTCTCGAACTCCTGACCGCCTCTGCCTCCCAAAGTGCTGGGATTACAGGAGTGAGCCACTGCACCTGGCTGAGAATATGAATTTAAAATTTGCTCATAGGAGAATAATTTCCCAAACAATCATAACATTGGGGCATTATCTGTATCCTTGCATTGAAAACAGATAATATTTGTTATAAATGACAGGATAATGTAAATCCAGAGAATGAACAAAGAAATCTATGAATCATATGTTTTTGTTTATATTTTTACAGTAATGATGATGATGTCTTGTAAATTTAACAAAGACAATATGTTTAAGTGTTAACAAACTCTGCTTGAGTTTGGATTCCTAACAGAAAACACTAATTGTAATCCTAATAGAAAACCCAACCTATATATACATAGACAACAAATAAGTAACTCGAACACACATAATAATTAACCATTTTCAAAGAATGGTCCCATACTGTATTTGAGTCTCATCATTCAAGACAAGAATATATATAATCATCCTCATTTAACAGATCTTTTAAAAAGGCATAAAGAAGCTAAGCACCGTGTCTGACTAAAGATCTAACACTAAGTCATAACACATTAAGAATTAGAGCCCTGGGCTTAATCTTAACATTGCAATTGTTGAACTCGAGAGCATATAATTCAAATTTATTTATATACACACACTCATGTATGACCACCACTATCACATTATATGAGATTTTTATTCATTCATTCCTTAAGCAGCTAATTCATTAATTCATTTATTAATTCATCTACCATGCCCCAGACACTATGGCAGGTCCTGGGAGGGTGAAGGAATATGAAGCTATGAAAGGAAGATAAATAGTAAGACACAGTCCTTATTATCAAGAGCTCCTAAGAAGTCCACCTAGAGCTTTATTTAGTGTTTTTAAAATTCCCCAATAAAGATATTAGACAGTATTCTTTAAGTTTGACTAATTCACGTGTGTATGATAAATGTATCTGTATACATGGTCTTAGTACTATATTCTTGGCACTTACATCTTAAAAAAAAAAAAAAACACTTCTCAAAGTATTCATGCTTGCTTTTAGGCATTCTGCCTTCTTGCAATTTATTACTGTGACCAAAAGCATTTAAAAATTCACACCACTCATATTCCACTGAAGAAGAATGTTGCTATTCTATATTTGAAGCTTTCCCTACACTCTGATAACCAAAATGTCACAATGATGGAAAGGTCTCCTTCTGTATGTGGACAGTGAAAGCAAACAGTGATAAGTTGTCTTGGCTCTGACCTTTCACTCAGCTTTCCTCCCAACTCTCGTCATAAGAGTGAAATAGGGTAGCACTTTCTGTGAGTAGCAAACAATTATTGGGAAGAGAAACATATCACATTTTTAATTCTTCTCTAAACAGAAATCAAATCAATAGTTTTAGAGGAGAGCCTTGAAGACAGTCCCTTTATTTTGAGTATGCGATTTGTGGTCTGTTCAAAAATTATTTTAGGATAGCCTTCTGTATGCTGTTCTAGAACAGAGGTTGGCAAATTACAGCTCATGGGCCAAATTCGGCCTTCCACCTGTTTTTGTAAATGAAGCATTAGTAGAACACTCTCCCACCCATTCATTTCGGTCTAGTCTAGGGCTACTTTGAGCTACAATGGCCAAATGGAATAGTTGTAACAGAAACCATATGACCCACAAAGCCTGAAATATTTACCATCTGACTCCTTACAGAGAAAAGTTTGCTGATTCCTGTTCCAGAATATAGTCTATATTGAAAAAGGATAAGGAAAACATAAAAGTGGCTGGCTGGAAAGTAACAGAGACAGCTCAACTAGTCAACAAAGGACACTTAATTTTAATCTCTTAACTCTTGGTTTTCTCTGACTCTCAAAATCAAAAATGAACAGCCTTGTGTAGCCAATTTTACAGCAATATACACAAACTAGCTGATTAAAAAAATGACACAAAATTGAGACTAAATATCTACAAATTTATGTGCTTTGAGAAATTTCAAGGCATTTACTTAGACCAGGGTGATGATGTATAACATGGAGAATTTTTTGCACCTGTCTGAAAAATTTAACTGAAAAAGTCAAAACAAATCATGATGTGGACACTAAAGTGCTTGTAAAAAAAAAATGTTCACTTGGCTATAGCACTGATTTTTTTAAAAAATCTCTGTAAAAGGGAGAGGGGAAGTAAAAGGTGTACATAAATTAGATTATTTAAGACCAGATACAAGCATAGCATAAAAAATGCACACAACCTTTTATACAAATATATGTAGTTAGGAATACACTCAATAGATGAAAAGCATTCACTTTAAGTTAATATCACTTCAATTTCAGGTAATAAATGGATCACAATGACCTCAATTAGTGCTCAGTTAAATTCTAGAAACAAAGGGGAAGGCTTGGGTATAAATAAAGACAATGGTGTCACATGCTTTGTGAATCCATCTTCCAAGACACACAAAAGCAGAAGGTACTTTCAGCTGCATCTGAGGCTCTCAAAGATTCTTTTCTGGTACATTTACCTCTCCCAAGCCCTCCCCACCCCCACTGTGTACATATACCACTCACACATACACACACCAATATCCATTACTAAAGGGCTTAATCTCAGCCATCAGCAGAGTGCCTTTATGGGGCCATTAAACCATTTCTCTTGTTTACAGTGCCTGAAGAAAGATGTGAATTATGTCTGTGACAAAACAAGCGATAACATTTCTAAACTGCTATCAAAATGCAAACTGAAACACATTTAAGGACAGGGACCCTGATTCGAGTTTTCATGATTTTCCATTATTTGCAGCATCTGGAAATACATTCACCTATAATATTTCCGAGACAGGAATTTAGACCATAGCACAGCAAGTTGATATGTATTTTTTTCTTAAATAATATTCTTTAAGGAGAGCAGCTATAAAAAAAAATGCCACAAAGTTTTTAAAGGAGTATTGTCAGTCTGCTGAGATCAGATACCCAGTTTGCCTCTGGATGTTATTTTGGCAACACAGGGAAAAAGTAATGTAAACTCTCATCCCTTGTTAGGAACATCAGGGTTTTTAAATTGAAGCAGACATTAGATATGATTAAGTTTTCGGGATTAAGCCAGTGTTTGTTTTAGCTTCAGAGACCTTTGTACTAAAGGAATCATAAAGGAAAGGCCAATGTGTAAAATACATAAAAGTAGAGCTACTTTTATGGGGAAAGGCAAGCAGTCATCAATATACCCCTACCTTGCTTCCTGAAGTAGATCCTTAGCACTTGCAAAGATCTTCCTGGGCGTGTGTGTGTGTGTGTGTGTGTGAGAGAGAGAGAGAGAGAGAGAGAGAGATCCCAAACTCAGAGACAGAGAGAGAGAGAGAGAGAGAGACAGAATGAGAGAGAGAGAGAGATCCCAGACTCCTATCAGTTAACTCTCTTTCAGGGATCCCTGCGGGGATCCCACAAGGAGTGTACCTAAATGAAAGGGACAGAATTGGGAAAACGTTCTGGAAGTGATCCTAGACCTCACACCCCTATTTAGCATCAGGTGTCTGCGGACTTGAAAACTGGTGCTGAGGACAGAGCTGAAATCAGATGCCGGAATTCCTCACTCTACAGAGTTGGTGCCTTCGGATGAATGCTGCAGCCTCATGAGGCAGCTGTTTCTCAAAAGCAGACTTAGATTCAACTGTCTCTACACTGCAGAATACCATATAACATCTTAATAGAAGAGAATGGATAAGTATTCTGGATTGGGATCCATCTTTCATCTTTTCAAAAAGTACTAGGGATACCAAGATGTGGCCAACCCTCACTTTCGGAAGGTCACTTTCCTCCAGCCCTGGTGATCTAAATCAGATGTTGCCAACATTTTTTTGTTTCAGAGTGGTTTTAAATAACTTCAATTAACTGCGGTCATTTAAAAATCAGCTTCAAAATCTTTTCCTGATTTAAAAATCCAAACTGCTGGCTTCTCTAAGAACACACACACACACACACACATTCACACACATACGCACTATCCAGCAATACTGGGTCCACTTTCCTGCTTGAAAAACAGGCCAAGAATTGGCTGAGCCTGGTATCAGCTGCTCCTTTGACCAGGATCTGTGCTTTCCTATATGCCATAGTCCCCACAGATCCCACCACCCCATTCCCCATACCGCTTGTACTAAGTTCACTTCATTCACTTATCTACCTGCCTACCCCTTATCTAAGACATAGATAAGAAATCACCAGTGACAGTCGGGGCACAGTGGCTCACATCTGTAATCCCAGCACCTTGGAGGCCGAGGCGGGTGGATCACCTGAGGTCAGGAGTTCGAGACCAGCCTGGCCAACATAGTGAAGCCTTATCTCTACTAAAAATGCAAAAAATTAGCCAGGTGTGGTGGCAGATGCCTGTAATACAAGTTTCTTGGGAGCCTGAGGCAGGAGAATCACTTTATACCCAAGAGGTGGAGGTTGCAGTGAGCCGAGCTCACACCACTGCACTCCAGCCCAGGTAACAATAGCAAAACTCCATCTCAAAAAAAAAAAAAAAAATCATCAATGACTATGTGTTTACATGTAAATATGCATGTGCATGCTCTCTCTCTCTCTCTCTCTCTCTTTTTCTGTCACACACACACACACACACACACACACACCCCCCATCACCTCTAATTAGCAAAAATAAGTGTTATAAAACTCATGTTACACTCACAGGTCAAATACTCAAGAACCTACTCTCAGGCAATAAGACATAGTGGCAAAGCTGGCAGGCACTTAAATCTGTGTAGTTCCAAATCTTGCCACTGCCACTTACTAGCTAAAGACTGGGCAAGCCACTTAACCTCTCTGTACTTCGGTTTCCTCATCTATGAAATGCAATAATCACAGCACCTGCCTCATAGAGTTGCTGATAGGACTGAGGGAGCCACTATAAATAAAGTGTATATTGAGTCCTTAATGCGTTAGTCGTTGTTATCATTCAAACCCAGAATCACCAAGCGTTACAGCCAAAATAGATCATGTAGATGACTCACCCACATAAAAGCTGACTGGTTACGAACATGGAGGCTAAATCTTTTTTTTTTTTTGAGACGGAATCTTGCCCTGACACCCAGGCTGGAGTGCAGTGTCGCGATCTTGGCTCACTGCAACCTCCACCACCTGGGCTCAAGTGATTCTCCTGCTGTAGCCTCCTGAGTAGCTGGGATTACAGGTGTGTGCCACCATACCCAGCTAATTTTTGTATTTTTAGTAGAGACAGGGTTTCACCATGTTGGTCGTGCTGGTCTCGAACTCCTGACCTCATGAACTGCCCGACTAGGCCTCCCAAAGTGCTGGGATTACAGGTGTGAGCCACGGCGCCCGGCCTCGAGACTAAATCTTGGCTTTGCCACTTACTAACTGAAGGACCTCTGGTGACCCAGGTAACCTTTGTGTTACTCAGTTCCCCCTTTTGTAATAGCAAATATTGTCATATCAAAATTACTTATTATAATACCAAATATTGTAATGTCACTAAGCCCACAGAACTTCCTCTTGGGATTTGTATAAGAATTCAACGAGGTAACACATAGGATAACTTAATAGTACCTGACATGTGGCAAGTACTCAGTAAAGGTTTGCTACTACCAGCATTAGTCCAACTACTTCCTTATACAGAAGACAAACAAACTCAAGGGTGCACATTGACTTATGGAAACAGAGCTTCTAGCCCTCAGATGTTACTTCACTACTTTTTCTGTTTAGTCTTGTTTCTAATTTCCCTATCAGTCAACTACACACTAAGAGGAAAAAAATAAATAAAAGTAAACACGGAAAAAGCCAGTTAGGACAAGGTATCCTGACACAAGGAAAAAGCAAAAGCTGCGGTCTGGTAGAGACAGCATTGGATTAGGGGTGGTGTAATCTCTACCTGGTTTCTGCCCGCAGCCAGCTGCATGATCATGGACTAGATGTGCAGCCTCTCTGGGCTTCTATTCCTAACGTGCAAAATGAAGGCATTAGGCCAAGTAATCATTTTTATATCTCTAAAATGCACTGCCTGTAAGTGCCTGCTTACAGATGTAAGAGACAAGAGGAAAATGATTAAGGTCTGATACAAGAATTCCAAGGGCATAACATTCTAAAGCCATTTAGTAATAAGGGTAAAGAGCTCTACAAGCCTCCATAATGACTGATGGCATTTGATGCATTTCAGCAAAGAGTGGCAACCGAGGTTCATAATGACAATCCTTAATCATCACAAAAAAGCAAAATTGGGTACAAGTACTATATTTAAGAAGGGATGGAGGGCACATAATACACATTAGAAAGAGGTGGATGCAATACGGTTAACATTTTAAAACACTGGATGCTTTAAAATTTGACTACATGGACCCCCACTTTCCAGTAGGAAATGTGGGAAAGTAAGATGTTATTATATGAATAAAACAAAAGGCAGAATTGAAAGACAAAGTTGTATTCCTAATTGTAAAAGCATCACAAGCTTCATTCATTGAAAAATAAAGAGACCAAATGTAGAATATGTTGATTCATTCCTCTAAATTTTAAAGCCCAAACTTAATATAATGATACTTCAGCAGTAGTGGTACTAAATGATCCTCATCTTCACAGTCTAATTGCCAGGAGAAAGCGCCCTGGGAGGAAACTGGTTCTTCCATCTGGAAAAGGATAAGAACAGGGAAAGGAAGGCCTAATGTATGAACAATCCAAATCTAATCAGTTTTGCATTTTGCATTGGCTTCAAATCAGATCTTCCTACCCCTACTGGTCCAGTAGATGGAAAGCAGCACGACACTATTTTTTTGGAAACAAATTCTGTGCAGGGAGCTCAAACATACAGTGCTTCATATCCAACTGGCAGGAATAAAACCTGAACAAGCTGCAGCTATTTGAGAAACAGATCTAATAAATTGAAATGAAGTGCCTGAATCAAGATACCCATCCAAATCCACACCTCTCAAAATTTGCTATACTTAATAAATTACCTAATTATGACCTTTATGAATATGGAAAACACCTCTTCTACAGAAATTGTCCCACTCTGCTGTAATAGGGACACTCTTTAAGCCCTGCAAAGTTCCAAAAATAAAGATCTCTTCTCTGCCTAGTAATTCTGTAATTTCTTTCAAATAATGGACAATAAGTATTTGGAAAAGACTGGTGAGTATTTGTTATTATTTCTAGCTGAGTAGGGGCTGGAAGAATCCAGTGCTTTCTGGTGTTTCTCAGTTCAGGATGAAGTACTCAGGAATGCTACAGCAGATGGGCCTGCAGAATGTACAGACACCAAAGGTGTTTTGTCCTGGCTACTGAGTGACTATGAAGATAGGTTCTTCCCACAAGAACCTGTTTTAAAAAAAAAAAAAAAAAGAAAGAATGAAAAGAAAACAAATGAAAGATGGGCTTGCTTCTACTCTGCATCCCCTACCTCCACCAGAATGCCAGAATAAATTCCACAGTGCTCTCCTCTGTAGACAATCTGTACAGACCCCTACAAATAGTTTAGAACAAAGTGGTAAATATATTCCTTGAAATCCAGTGCTACCAAAAAAAAGAAAGCAGATCATAAACAACAGACAATAGTTGATAAAGACGTAGCATCTAAAGGTAACTGATTTAAAAGTAAATGATCCATGTGTTCTTTAATTATCTTTTTTTATTAAAGCACAAACACAGGAGCTCCACATTAAGATGTTACGTTAGTTATTTTATGTATGCGCCATAGTAACATACAAAACAAAATTAAGATAATATTGCATTGCCACGGAAGACCACCAAATACTAATATGCCTGTCATCACTTTGAAATAATAATTACTAAAAAGGCATTTCTAAGATTTGTAAGTTTTACTCACTAAGAACAAGTAGTCAAATAAATATGTTAACATGAAATAAAATAATTTTCTCCAGCAGTATATTGGAGGCAATAAAATAAGTGATTAGTGATGTAAATACTTGCTTAAATGAATTTATTACCATGGTCTTCAGAACCAGAGCAGTAGAATTCTAAATTTAGAATTCATCTCACATGCATTAGCATGATCTAAACAATTCTTCAAATAAGCCCAGAGGTAAGAGCAACAGTACATGCCTTACAATGTGGAGAAGACCAACACCAAGACAAATAAGACTCCACATTTATACACCACACTGATGAGTCTTGGGAAATACTATTACTATTCCATTATTCCATGTTTGTGCATTACCTGTTTAATATTTAGCTCTGGGAAAGGATCTTTCAGTTTCAGTTTGGTGATCCCATATTGCTTAAAAATTTTTATTCTCTTTTGAGTTATTGAATCCTTACTTTTGGTACATAATTTCACATACTTTTCTTCCAGTCTGTATATAAAAAGGGTCTGTAGTTTGAATGGTCTTAAATGGACTATTTTAGCACCAAAATGACATGCTGGATAAGTAGAAAACAACCCTCAATGGTTGAAGTACACCTGCAGCATTCTTATGTCGCCCTACTGAAGACATGATTGAGATCGATTCAGACATCACCAGTCACTTGGCTCCTTGTTCAAAACAACCCCATTGGTAGACAATCAATGCTGAAAATAAGTTCTGAATACCAGAGCTAGGAAAGTTTGCCCAAAAAAAGAAAGCCAGCTGGCTAGGGCCAAAAAAAGTACCTTTCAGTAAATGCCAATAAAACTTTACAGGCTGCCAAAATAACAAAGATAGAGTGATTACAAAGGAAACCTCACAATTTTCCTGACAATAAACACCTTCTTAAAATAAAATTTTCTGTCACCTGGCCTCAATTGTTACAGCTGTTAATACTAGCTGGGGTAAATCCTGCAAAAAAAAAATTTTTTTTTTTTTGTGTTTGAACCAACTACTTATTTGGCACAACATTTTAATCATTTTTACCCCAAAATAAATTTGGAAAATGTTATTTAAAAAATCTCTTCTAATATTTAATTCAATGTATTAAAGGAGTTTCCATGAGGAACTGCCACTCTTACAGAAAAAGCTTTTACCTAAAGTATTTCACCCAATTTGAAAAATTTTCATCTAACTCCGTAAGATTAAGAATCCCCCCTTAAAAAAAGGGGAGATGTATGACATACAAAAGTAAAGTCTGTGATTGGGTAGGGCTACTTTTTTTTTTAACAGTCAACCTCTTTTTTCATTTCTTAACAATAAAATAAATATTAACTTAAAAACATTTACGGCACAAGAGCTACATCAGAATAATGAACTATGAGTCTCTACTGACACGAACCTAGCCATTGCCAATAAAATGAGAAGCAAACAAGCCGAATGCTGAAAAGGAAAGCCAAGCAAGAAAGGCTTGGACAGACATAACCACAGCCATGAAAGAGGTGACACTGTGTAAGACACGTATACAATAAACTAATTTTAATACTTCGTTAAATACTTTCCAAGTATTGTAGGAACTAAATGTATTGGATCAATCAATGCAGAGATCACATTTCCATACGTATGAGATAATAATCCCAAGAAAATTATTATTGAACAAAGAATTTTTGAATTATACTAGCATATAAGGAGTAATTTTTGTGACTTCTTAACACACTCATTTTTTTTCTACGAGAACACATCTCTGATTTTTCATTGGGATCCACTTGGGAGTTCTGAATCACAAATGAACCAAGCCAAATCACAGTATTTCATGAGGAGTTTAGGAGATTACTGCTGTCCACCTGCACAGTCTTTAAAATCAACAGTTACTGAGAAGTACGCTAATCATAGATATGAAGCTTGTGAAATCTGATTTCAATACCAATACCCTGCACGCAATTTATATTAAGGCATATTTATACAAAGTTACAATTATATTTGACTTAGTTGATATGATCTAGTATTAAAGAAATATTGCAATAGCTGAAAATATAAAATCAAGTATTACACAACTATCCATTAATTACATACACTTGTAACCTAAGAAATGTTCTTAATTTTCATGCTATTTATAATCCAGAAGGGCTTCTTAAATGTTCCTTAAACTCTTATTACACTTCATAGAGTTGTTGATATAACCTCCCAGCAGTTAGTTTAAAGGGTCTTTCTTTCTTTTTTATCGGCACTGGAGTCTCCCTATTACACTGTTCCAGGAGGGTACGCTTAAGGCTATATTACAGGAGAGAACTCCATATAATAAGATCATTGTCATCTTTCAGGAACCAAGCCTTGTCTGATGGGAACCAAGATATTTCACCTGTTACTAAATTTGCCTCCATAGCAATAGTGTCATGGCAACATTCCAATGTGTATTTTTTACTTTTGCTAACTGCAAATAAGGGGAAACTAGATTACCACATTAAGCATAAAATGTAGAGCATAACTAGGTAGCAGTGGTGTACAGGTGTTATTGGAAATAGAAAATCTCAGCATGGAAGCAATGATACTTGAACATTGCAAATCTTTTTACTTCTGTCTTAGGTAGAGGATTTTGTAGCAACATCAAAATACATATCAAATCATACTAATCCTTGCACAATGCAAGTCTTTAAGTTTTACATAATATACAGTATACAGAGGCACTACATAGGAAATAAACTCTGCATTTGATTTTATTTTCACATAAATTTCATTTAAATAAATATCAATTACTAATCCCTATGGATTAGTAAAATGTTTAAAAGACTCCAAGGAAAACTGCAAAATGTCAAAAAAATAAAGATGTGATTATTAAGGTGGATCTCTATTATAAAATGAGGTGGTACATTCAAATACTCAAGTGTTCTAGTGTTTAACTGCCTATTTTAAAAAACGTCAAACTGTATTCACTGCTACATAAACCTAAGGCACCTATTTAGATGTAACCTTTTGAGATGCTTAGCTGTTGGCAGCAAGCCCATTTTAAGGAACAGGTATTACAACCTCTGCTCTAGATCACAGATCAATTATAGGGATAATCATTTTCTGTCACTTGGTGATCAAATAGCATGGCAAACAATGACAACAAACAGTGATGGTGGAGACTTGCATATAGAATGAATTTGTTTTATATTTCTCTCTCATTTTATTTTCTGCATTACAATCTAATTCTTTAGAACACTGAGCTCTGGACCAAAGCATCTGCCATAACTCCAGGTGTAAAATGCGTCAAATACTGCAGCCAGCTGATATATTCAGCGGCTTATATTAGCACTTAAACACACAAAGAAGATTTACACAGCACTTCTTTGTAATTGATAGTTCCAAGAAACTAGAAAGTATGAAGATGAAAGGGCGCTCAGCTCTCCTTCCAAATGTGCAAATAGAAAAGATGAGCTTTGGAGAAACACATGGATACCACCTGCAAAACAATCCTATGATCACAAACATGATAGGTCTGGTTTGCAGTCTCCTCCTCACCCCTTTGAAGTAAATAGAAGTTTTGTAAATTGAGGGTGTGCACAGGGATAAAAGTTAAGTCAGATAAAGCCTGATTCTCCTCTTCCCACACAAGGCATGCATAAATTCTTAGCCAGTGACTATTTCTTTCAATTAATACATGTGATTCCAGTGACATAAAATGTCTGGTATATATGCATTATTTAGCATATATTTGTTTTAAGTTTGGTTAAGTAGAAGTGTGCCTATATGCTAAAATCCATTTACAAAAATACATTATACTCCTTTGCTTTTTTCTTTCCACTTTCTCCTCCCCAATAACAGACATTTTCATCCTCAGGAATTTCCAGGCTGGCCCCGTTGTTCTTCAGATGAACTTAGAATACATCTGAGTTTTGCTAACTCACAAAATGACCTATCAAAACTCATTCCCATCGCTATCCAGTGTGAATGTCTGTATTCAAACACTGCTACCATTCTCTCTGATGGACAGAAAATGTTCATTCTTACTTCAGAGCAATTAATACCTGGTCTTCTCCCAACTTAATAGGCCCTCCCCTCATCACTGGGTAAATCATACAAATCTTGAAAAGCCAGTTGATGTGGGGTAAGCACAGATATATTAAAAAATAGGAAAAAATAAAAATAAAAATAAAAATAAAAAATAGGTACCAAGGAAGATCATTCCAGTTCTGTCACTCCTTGGGTACTTTGGGCAAACTGTTTTGCTCCTGACAATCTTAGTTTTGGCACACAGGTCTAAGAGACAGTGTAACATCGTGGTTAAGAGTGTAAACTCTGGAGCCAGATCTACAACTTGGCTGCTGTGTGACCCCGGACAATCCACCTAACTACTCTGTGCCTCAATTTTCTCACCAAAAAAAAAGGAGATAATAGTTTCTACTAAAGAAGGATGTTATGAAGATTGGCTGCCTTAAGTTATCTACAAAGTGTTTAGAAGAGGAACTGGCACACAGTGAACATTACACAAGTATTAGCTGTTATTATCCAAAAAATACAGAAAAATTGGGTGAATAATCTCTAGGCTCCTGTCATTTCTAATATTTCACGGGTAGATTTCTAGTTTCTGTTCTAGGTCAGGCTTAATTTCCTTCTTGAGGCCTTTCTCAAGTACTCCAATTTGTGTTGATCTTACTTTAAAAAAAAAAAACTATAGAATTTAGTATCTGTAAGGACCATTCATTTCATTTGTAGTCAGGTAGTATTTTTAAAATTGTTAACACAATAATAGTAATAATATTAATAATTATGAGTGGCCTATTTTATCCTCCTTACACTTCTGTCTATGATAACCTCACTCTTCAAAGCCCCTTTGAAAAATGAGGAAATGGAAGTACTAAGAGATTAAGTGGCGTACCAATGTTACCCGGCTATTAATAGGAAGTAGGAGACAGGGCATTGAGCCTAACTAGTAGGACTCCAAAGCCTGCAGCCTTACATGCTATTTTAACTTCCCCACTCTACCGTACCTTAACTAGTCCCAGCATATGCTTCCCCTTCTTCCATACTTCGCTGTATGCTTTTTCAAGGCAGGAATCATTTTTTTTCTAATGTATTTATGCATAAGAATTGTTTCCCATATAAATAGATACTTAAGTATCTCTCTATCTTTATCCTGGCATTATAACTATGCCAGTAATTCATATAATATCTAAAACGAAATGAGTTTCAAAATCATCACTTAAAAATGATTTGTTCTGGCCAGGTGCAGTGGCTTACACCTGTAATCCCAGCACTTTGCGAGGTCGAGGCTGGTGGATCATCTGAAGTCAGGAGTTTGAGACCAGCCTAACCAACATGGTGAAACCCAGTCTCTACTAAAAATACAAAAAGTAGCCAGGAGTGGTAGCCAGCGCCTGTAATCCCAGTGGCTCAGGAGGCTGAGGCAGGAGAATGGCTTGAACCTGGGAGGCAGAAGTTGCAGTGAGCCAAGAACATGCCACTGCACTCCAGCCTGGGCAACAGAGTGAGACTCTGTCTCAAAATTAAACAAAAAAACAAAAAAAAAAGGTTTGTTCTCTGGAGCCCATTTTTTTTTTTAAATTGGGAGCTATACATAGATTATTTACCTTTCTTAAGTTAAATACTTTAGAGTACCATGCGTAGACAACCTGCCACATAAATTAAAGAGCAGGGTCTTCCACAGACCTGTAACGCATTTGCTGCTACATCTAAAGTATTTCTTCTTTTTGAGTTGTTAGTGGAGGACAATGGAAAGGAAGATGGTGTTCACCTCTTAGAGAGCAATCTATAATGAGTAATTACATCTATCTAGGGAAGATATGCTACCAGTATGTGGCAGCAGTAACGACATCACAAACCAACTCTTTCATGGCTAAATTAATCAAATGCGATTATCTTAAATTCCTTTAACTGCATGATCAACATTGCTATTCTGAATCTTCATTACTGTTATTGTAGTTTATAAAGTCCTCTGCTCTCAAAACAGTAAATAAATTAAGTAGATATTGATGTTGCCTGACTCTACAGAGCTACTGAGTTATTCAACACTCATTTATGTGCCAAGTTCTTCACACAAGATACCTCATTTAATCATTACATCCACCTATTTAGTTTCCCCTTTTTCTTACACAGCTTAAAGATATTAATTAATTAGTTCAAAATCATAAAAATGGCAAATTATAAAATTAAGATTTAAACCTAGACATGCGGTACTCCAAAGCTCACACGTTACCATGTGAGCTTATCGCTACTTTAAGATTTTACCTCAGTGCCAAATTCTCTGATGCTAGTAATTCCTTTTGGAGAGGGAAAAACTAGAATCTATTTTTCTTATATTTAGCATGCAGAATCCAATTGTTGAAACTCAAATTCTAATTTCTTTAGTTGTTGTTATTGATTTCCCTTGGAAGCTGAAAATATAAGAATCCGTTATCATATGCTAGGCATGGTGGCTCATGCCTACAATCCCCACACTTTGTGAGGAAGGATCACTTGAGTCCACAAGTTCAAGACTAGCTGGGCAACACAGCAATACCTCCTTTCTACAAATAAAAATAATAATTTAAAAATAGCTGGGCATGGTAGTGCACACCTGTAGTCCCAGCTACTTGAGAAGCTGAGTTGGGAGCATGGCTTGAGTGCTGGTGGTTGAGGCTGCAGTGAGCCATGATTGCCCCAGTGCACTCCAGCCTGGACAAGAGAACAAGATCTCATCTCAATAATAATAATAATAATAATCTGTTATTATATATAATGATTGCACTAATATTTGTGAAATACTTTGGGTCAAACACATCTGGTCCTGTATAAGCCCAGCCACAGCCTAATAATTGGTTCGTTGGAAAAGTAGCTATTTTATAAGGTGATCTTTGGTCAGTCACAATTTAAGCAGCCCATTAATTTTAAATGGACTTCCAGAGGGCCACTTCGTTGCAAATAGTGTTACAGCAAGGGTCCCGTGGATTCATTTTTATCATTTAAATAGCAATGATCATAAAATTAGCACCCTTCTAACGTAGTTCTCATCTTGATTATTGCTATTTAACTAGTGAAATTTTTTCTTCCGGCTGAGTGAACACTATAATTATTATTGCTTTGCATTGTAAAGGTTGCATCTTAATTGAAAAATCAACACTTTTTTTCCTTTTAACGAATACATCAACTTTAGAATCAACAAAAACATTGAGGATAGAAGCAATTTTGCTAGACCCAAAAATTAAGGTGTTCTTGATTGACCAGAATTCATAACCCATAATCTTACACATAAGATGCTAACTGATCCTGTAACAGGGTCTGTATCATAAGTTTTAGAGTGTTTCCAGCACAACATTTTTTGTATATGAATTCCTATGGTCAAAGAGACAGTAGGTTTGAACAAATAACACTTCTGAGTTTCTTCTGACAGTATCACTACAGATGTGCACTGAACTACTTAGTGTGATCAACCTCAAAAGGTCAAGTTGTTATAACCATTTACAATATGTAAAGGTACAGTAGATACAGCCCATATACTGGTATGGGGAGACATTATTTGAGTATGAAGAAAAACACAAAAAGGTAAGTTGATCAGAAATGAATGCACTTGTAATATATTATAAATGGTATGTATTGTGTATTTCATATATCTGTATATTCTGTATACACAGAATAAAAACTTACATAGCATGTTCTATGTGCCAAATATATTACTTATATATTTCACATAAACATATACAGTGTTACACACACACACACACACACACACACACACACACACACACACACATATATACTCCTTTAGTGCTCCATTCACCCTAGGGAAGGTAATATGTATCCCATTTTTATGCAAGAGGAAACTGAGGCATAATGATCTTCAATTGCTTGTACAAGGTCACAAACTTAATAAATAATACAGATTTGAACTCAAGTGGCAAAGGTCCAGTGTCCTACTCTCATGCAGTACATTGGACTCAGTCGCCTAAATAAATCTCATCATGTTTGTATCATATGGCTTTGGTGTCTTCCACATCAACACTATGAGTAGCATGAAATAATATAAAAAAGTAGGATCAGACAAAATGCACAGTGTGACATACAATTAATTTCAGCAAACATTAGTAAATGTTGCTGGCCTAATTATATCTTGCCAAACAGAGTCTGAAACCAAAATATAAAAATTCTGTTTTGAGAACATCATCATTTTGCTAAGCAAACATTCAGGATTCCCTAAGCCGAAGACCTACATATACATAGAACTTAACCACATTTCTACAATCCAAAACACAAGGATAAAGATTTTCATACAGAAACAGGGAACTTTGGCAATTGTCTGCTGCATCCTTGTTTTCCATATATGTATTAGTTTGTGCATTATGTTATAAATTAGAATAATTCCATGAAGAATAAAAATTATTTTTGATAAATTTTTCATTTTTCTTTTATTGCATTATACGAGCATACAAATTTATGTATGTAAATATGCGTGTGGCAAAAACATTTATTATATGACTTTAATTCACTTGTACCGTCATGGCAAATCAAATAATAACAAGTTTGTACATTTTACTGGAATGCATAATGTTACCAGGTAAGTTTTGGTTCTGCCATTCAACACTTATAAATGTGGTTCCTTATACAGGAACCAGACTAAACTCATGTAGCTTTGTCTATATCCCAAGGTCATTGTGAGAAGCAAATGAGATGCAGGATGTGAAAATGGCCTATGAAATCTAAAATGCTAAACAAATATAAATGATTAGTATTATTGCCAGTATTGTATTCATCTTTCAGTTCACAGCACCTAGCACAATGCCTGGCACTTTGAATGTTTGTGAACATTACTTATATTTTATTATGAAAACAAAGCAGCCGGGCGCGGTGGCTCAAGCCTGTAATCCCAGCACTTTGGGAGGCCGAGGCGGGTGGATCACGAGGTCAAGAGATCAAGACCATCCTGGTCAACATGGTGAAACCCCGTCTCTACTAAAAATACAAAAAATTAGCTGGGCATGGTGGTGCATGCCTGTAATCCCAGCTACCCAGGAGGCTGAGGCAGGAGAATTGCCTGAACCCAGGAGGCGGAGGTTGCGGTGAGCCGAGATCGTGCCATTGCACTCCAGCCTGGGTAACATGAGTGAAACTCCGTCTCAAAAAAAAAAAAAAAAAAAAAGAAAAAAAAGCTATGGTAGGAATTTAACCAAAAAGACAAGCTACATGTTACCAAAATAAAGATGCCAAATGTAAAGTGTCTAAAACTGTTATTCCTTAACTATTAGAAATAATATGAAAAAAGAGCATATTTTTTCTACTTTTGTAATCACAAAATTCACGTGTTTTGCTATATTTACAACTATTGAAATTTTATATTAAGGTTTTTGAAGCATTTTAATACCAATCTTAGGAAAGAAAATGTAATGCGCACACACACACACACACACATACACACACACACACGCACACACCCCTGTACATACATATACATATAGATAACTTTACTGATGACTTCTCATTTTCTTAGAATTTAACAAAAATTATAAGAAAAGAATGTTACATTTTGCATAAAATTCAGATGTTTGTATATATTAGCCTGCTTATATGTACATCACACACACATAAATTCATGTCTCCATCTCTACATAAGACCGATACATAAGAGGATAGGTTTACACATTCCATAAGCACATTATCTAAACTTTCAGAAATTGCTGTTTAAAAGCCAAAAGCCTAAATTTCCACTTTGATCAACAGGACAGCTTCAATACAAAATAGGATGACTGAAGTTTATTGATTAGCTGAAAACTTTCTAATGCATCAGCCTTTAATCTACAATAAAACTGTGAATGAAAATAGAGCTTTCACCAAGGAAAACAGGGATTGACTTCTGAAAGAATACAAGAACATGGAGATTTGGGATGGCAAAAAAAATCCAGAGAAACACAGCAATGACATCCAGCTATTTGGCTTTCCCTGTAGACCTGTGAGTTGAGACAACTGTATCACCTGACATTCTGGCCCCAGCGCCAAGGACTAGGGAGTCAAATCAGATCAACATAATAAGGCTGCTGTGTTCATGAGAACAGAGAAAAACAACCCCAAACAGCAGTAAAAGTTCACTTCACAGTATGACCACCATTTCAAAGGAAAAGCTAACACTACTTAGAGGTTTGCTTCAATACTACCCATACATCTTGATAGGGATCAGCCATTTTTAACCATTTGTGTGGCCTTGATAGTATTTGACAGAACTTTTGTTGGTAACTCTGTAGCTGGAAAAAATTCTAAGAAAAGCATCTTATGGTTTAGTAGTAAATGTTAGTGTTGAAAAGTTCTGGGGAGTAAATGGAGAAAGGGGGACATATATTTCTTTCTAATCAAAACATATCCAAAATTTTGTCTTGGTTTATAGCTCATGATCATTAATATGAAAAATCTACATAATACTAAGCTAAGAATTATGCATATATAACATTAACATTGATAAAGGAGACAAAAGCTGGCATAAAGATATTGAATTGAATTCATTCCTTCATCCAGCAAATATACATTTGTGCTAGTGATGTAGCAGAATTTAAAAATACCCTCCTGAATAAGAAAATGGGTGAGAAAAGTATTTATTATTCCAGTGTCACAAACAGTGAATGTGATAAAGAAAAAAATCACTAATAAGTAAAGGTATCCAGGTGCATATTTTTTCATATTTGCTATTTTCCCAACGCACAGCTAAGGGCATGTAATCTTTCTTTTAAAATCATAAAGGGCCTGATAACCATTTTGGATTTCAGTTTTTCATCTCTAAATTAAAGGTGTTGATATCATTAATCTTTATCATCTCAAGCTGCAGCTTTGAAATTTCGATGAATATTTACTACTACAGTGGAAATTCCATGAACACCAGTAATACTCCGTGCTACTACTAATATCTCAACTGCTGCTGCTACTGCTACTACTGCCTTCGTTCCCAAATGGCTGTTCTCCTCCAGTGAGAAAAATACACCATGTCTGAAATATTCTGGGGCCAAAACCTGTACATAAACAACACACAAATATACAGTGTTTATCATAACATCTCTCAAATTCTGAATAAATAAGAGAGAATCTTTGAAGCAGAGAAGGTCACACACTGCAGCCCAGACAAGGACTAGAATAGTTTATGGCCTCTCATCTACTTCTCCCATAGCTATTCACTCAAATGAGTTCCCAGGACATCTTTCTTAGGACAGACCTCTATTGGAGGGTTCTCTTGGTCTCTCTTCATCTGTCATACCTTGATGAGAAGTATTTTCAAAAGCTATCAATGAAGAACAATGTTTGTTAGCCATGCAGATTTTTGTTTTCAGAATAGAAACAGTTTTGAAACGTGTACGTGTACTCTGAGTATTGGCGACCAGGGGGGGAAATTCTGCACAGACAAAGCAAGCATGAGTTGGGATTCTCAGCTGTGTAATATCAGTCATCACATGCCTTAGTTATTTGATTATTTTATGCCCTGTGTTTCTTTCACGTAAAACGGGAACAATATCAAGTTATTTCAGTTATTTGTCCTAATAGAGATTACTGAGAAATGTATGGTGAGATAGCAGTAACTAACAATATTTATTAGAGTGCCCTAATCTGATAACTGAGATTTAGCTCTAATGTTACATAGATGCAAATGGTTTTCCATTAGCCAACAAAGAAAAATAAAACACAGGGAAATAAAAGCAGATATTAGCATTAGTTTTCAAACAGTTCAACCCACCTGTGCATGAATACATTTTAAAAAAAATAAGATTCTAAATACCCAAGAAGCTATTCATTCAATTCAGTATTCAATGAATACCTCAAAAATGTGAATCATACACATGAATAGGGCATGATCCATCCTCTACAATCCAATAAAAGTAGGATTAAAATTAGAATGTATGTAAAGCATATATTGGAACATAGAAGTAGCTAATTCTGACTAAGATAATCAAGGGAAAAATAACATCTGATCTCAATATTAAAGAACAAATATGATCTCAATGACTAGGACGATACTCTGTATATAGTAATAATTAACATTAGAGTACATAATTTCTAAAAAGTCCAAAGTTATTCTTCTCAGTCCCCTATAACATGAATTTCAGCATAGGTCAAAAAGATGTTAACACAGACACTGATAGCCATTAACCACTGGAAAATCCAGTGGCCTTGCCTTTGGACAGGGGACGTTTTGTTGAAATAAACATAAAATTAAGTCCAGGTTTGGTGGCTCACACCTGTGATCCTAGCACATTAGGAGGCCAAGGCATGAGGATTGCTTGACCCCAGGAGTTTGAGACCAGCCTGGGCAACATGGCGAAACCCAAACTTTACAAAAAATACAAAAATTAGCCAGGCATGGTAGCACACACCTATGGTTCTAAGCTGATGTGGGAGGGTCACTTGAGCCCAGGAGATTGAGGCTGCAGTGAGACAAGATCATGCCACTGCACTCCAGACTGGGCAACAGAGTGAGACCCTGTCTCAAAAAGCAAAACAAAAAACAAACAAACAAAAAATACCATAAAATGACAGGAAGCCTGAGCACATTTTCTTCAACATGTAATAATTGAAGAAAATAATTGAAAAAAATATCTGCTATCATGGAGTAAATAAGCTCCATGATAGCAGATATTTTTCTGACTTTTTCCACCACTTTATCCCCAGTGACTAAGACAAAGCCTGGCATATAATATGGACTCAAAACAAGTTTATTGAATGAATAAACATCTAGAGTCTTATAAACGTACTTAACATCTGTACAGATTACAACTGTGTAGGCATATGCACCCAATAAATTAATTAATTAAACTAAAATCTCATAGGTAAAACAAGAATTGTTAAACTGTTAAGATTTATTATTCATATTTGAAATCATAAAAATAAAGCTAATGGATATGGATCTCACTTGCAAGAATATAGTCATTCCAATTTTGCAAACAGTAATGTGAATACAAGATTCTGCTACAATAAGAGACAATTAAAGGGTCCATCACAATTCAAACCTTTTCAACAGGACCTCAAAACTAATAACAGGACTGCATAGCCAACATCTAGAAGTTACTATGAAACAAATCTCTGAATAGTTTAATAAAGTCACACCTACAGCAAAATAAACTAAAAAAAAAAACCAAAAACCTTTTTTGCTAAAGCCTAGATTTACAAGATTCAAAAGATTACATGTAAAATCATTGCACAAAGGTACTTTTCTGATCTTATAGCTTAATCAGACATTGTATAAATAGGATTTTTAATCTAGCCATTCCTGATACATTGCCAATAATGGAGTTCTTGAGTTAACATTACCATTAGCTACCATATAATGCAAATATACATATAAAATTACATGAAAAAATTACATGCAAATAGTACTTCACTTTAGATTTAAAAAAGCAACAGCATCTAACCAAAATTTTTACTTAGTAATACAAACCACAAACTCTCATTAGGAAAAAAGTCAGTAACAGAAAGAAGCAAATATGCATTGTGCATCTTAAATAGATGTTTATTATGATAAAAAGAAAAAATGGAAAAATGATATGAATAAAAACCCATAACAAACACTAAACATATAATTATGATGTGAAGGTCCACAAGTACTAGTTTAGAGCTGAGATTATTTCTTCTTTATATCTTATTTCAGGAAGCTTACATATTCCATGAAGTGGTAGCCCCAAAATATATTTATTTTCATGACTGCTTTTGTTTTAGTTTAAAATACTAATAAATGTTGTGTTTATGTTTTTACATATCAGCATATACAAATGTATGTGTATTTATTACAAATATGGAAACAAATAATACAATATTTGGTTCTGCAAATAATTTTCCACTCACATCCTTTACCTAGATTTTTCTAATAAATATTGTTTGGCTTATATTTCTAACAAATCCATTCACTGCATAACAAAATTATTATTTAATATGAGGTCAAGTTCAATCAAAGAAGGTATAGATCACTTTCTTCAAAATAACTTGTTACTAATCATAGGGAGGGTAAGTAAAAAATATTTGCTGACATACTTCCCTTGACATTTTTAAAAAGTCAATTTCTACAATATATTGTTATATTAAGGACAAAATTAAAGAAAAAATAAGAAAGCAAAAGCTAAAGACTTGGGTTACAATAGATATTTTTAGCTTTCAGACTAAAAACCTGGAAGAGAAAGCACCAGTTTTGTAGGGTTTTGGATTTTATTTTTTGGTTTTCATCTTGACATTAAGTTTGCCCTATCTATCTTAACAAGAATATACTGGTAAAACCAAAAATAGTGACAAGTATCTACTAGAGCATATGTTATTAAAATTGAGACTAATGTGATTTTCTCACTATAAGCGTACAGAACGTAAGTACTGGCTGCACCTGGGTAATGGTTACATTCCATAAAATGAGAAAATTTTAAGTATACCAATAAAGGAAAGTAGACCTACTTACTATAAATAAAAGTGGTTCTGCATAGTAAATTCTACATACATGATTCCCCCATTAATTATGTTTTTTCTAAAGCCCACTTTTAAATTCAAGCATGCATTCACCATATTTAGATACTATCCTTTCTCTTTTCCCTCGGTCACAAAATCATAACGTGACTCTGGGCCTGAAAGATTTGTTTCCCTGTCAACTTATGACAGAAAGCATACCCAAAAGAAACTCAGAACCATCAAGAAGCAGCTATCATATAGCTCTCAGGAATACTAACTTGGATGAGAAGGTATGCAACTAGCCATCCTTGAAATGGATAGTTTGAGTCTGGCTATTTGGTGACATGTTTAAATATGCCTCAAAAAAATTTAAAACTGAAAACAAACCACAAAAAAAAACTCGTATTCTTAAATCCAAGAAATGCCATTTCTTTTTGAGTGTGTCCTCTCATTTTGGTAAAAGCAGTCAGGAAAATGAAAGAAGACAAAGTTTTCCTAACCATTCATATCAAAAAATGTAATCGGGCAAGAAAGTTTTCAAAATTAGTAATAAAAAAATCAACCTTATAAAGTATTCACTGTATGTGTTTAAAGAAACAAAATGTAGGAAGGTAGCTTAGTAAAAAGGCAGGAAATTATGAAAACAAACCATAAATGGAATTTTCTGATCCTAGACAAGCACATGTTAACATACATTTTTCAGTCAGGGTCTACGTAGACCTGTCTTACTTCAGTTTTCTAAGAAGCAGATTTGTAACAGTAATCTAAGTATTTCTTTTCTCCACTTTTTTGCAAAAAAAGGAAAAAGAGAGTCAAATGCTTTTTTTTTTTTTTTTTTTGAGACAGAGTCTCATTCTGTCACCCATACTGGAGTGCAATGGCACAATCTCAGCTCACTGCTACCTCTACATCTCAGGTTCAAGCAATTCTGCCTCAGGTTTCTGAGTAGCTGGGATTACAGGCATTCGATATCACGCCTGACTAATTTTGTATTTTTAGTAGACAGGGTTTCGCCACATTAGCCAGGCTGGTCTCAAACTCCTGACCTCAGGTGATCCACCCGCTTCAACCTCCCAAAGTGCTCGGACTACAGGCATGAGCCACTGCACCAAACTTAAATCCTATTCTTAAAACTAGAAATTCCTAAAGAAACAAAGTGCAATTATGATTTTCATTTACTTAAAGTGTCATCCATGTACTAATAACAGTGGTTTTAAACAGTTGATTCCCCACATAGTGGTTTGTCTCGATGATTTCTGTATGGTCCACTAGTATTATATTACAGATATCTGACAAAGCATATAAGTTTGCAAGAGATATGCTTTTGTAAATAGTGTACAGTCAGGATTATTACTATTTCTTTAATAATATTTTTTTCCAATCAACTTGCATTCCAGTGTGTTTTCTTGAGTGTAAGACAAAGCAGTAGAGTTACAAGGATCTATCTTGTTGGGAATTTTGCATAACCCTGGGAGTTATGCACCCTCCTTCAACTGTCCTAGGAGAATATGAAATGTAAATGCAAATATCATCTATCATGTGAATCACTATAGAGAAAATACTGAAATGAACTAATGTAACCAAATGGAAACAAACTAGTTATAAAAATAACATAACTTTTTTATGAAGAACAAAATGAAAGGTGGTAGATTTTTAAAGATTAATGATATAAAGGCTGGGCACAGTGGCTCACGCCTGTAATCCCAGCACTTTGGGAGGCTAAGGCAGGAGGATCACTTGAGTCAGGAGTTCGAGACCAGCCTGGCCAACATGGTGTAACTCCATCTCTACTACAAATGCAGAAATTAGCTGGCATAGTAGCGCTTGCCTGTAGCCTGCGAGGCTGAAGCCAGAAGGTCCCGGGAGGTGGAGGTTGCAATGAGCTGAGATTGCACCACTGCACCCCAGTCTGGATGACAGAATGAGATTTCATCACAAAAAAAAAAAATGATATAATTAAATTAAAAATATGTAATTTAAGGCTGGGCACAGTGGCTTATGCCTGCAATCCGAGCACTTTAGGAGGCTGAAACGGGCAGATCACTTAAACCCAGGAATTCAAGACCAGCCTGGGCAACAGGACAAAACCCCATCTCTATATAAAATACAAAAATTGGCCAGGTGTAGTGGTGCGTGCCTGTAGTCCCAGTTACTCAGGAGGCTGGAGTAGACTACTTGAACTCAGGAGGCAGAGTTTGCAGTGAGCCAAATCATGCCACTACACTCTAGCCACAGCAACCAAGCAAGACCCTTTCTCAAAATAAAATAAGATTGAAAACAAGATTATTGATGTAATTAAAGTATACAATTTATGAAAATTCTGTTTAAATACAGATGTATATCCACTTCAGAAACATAAGGTTCACCTATGTTTGAAATATACCTTAATTTTTCCTTTCCAAGGAGAAACACTTCTATTTTTTCTGGACTAAAACACATCCTAATGTAATTCTATTTTTTCCACCAGAGTGTCTGAGTTATGGAAATATTTATTGCCACGGAATGAACAATTCGTTAAAGCATGTTATTGATTCTCTTATCCTTCCTTGATTTCCTGGGATACACTTGTAGAAAGTTGTTTTTACTTGTTTTTTATTTTTATTTTCTGATAGATATGGGGTCTCACTATGTTGCCCACTCTGGTCTCCACCTCCCAAGCTCAAGCGATTCTCTACTTCATCCTTCCAAAGTGCTGCAATTAGAGGCATAAGCCGCCATGCCCAGGCTCTGTGTTCACTTGTTTCTAATGCCTATACTTGCTTCAAAGTTAGGATTTTTCAAAGGTTAGCAATCTATAGTATACCATCACTGGATTCCACATTTCCAATATAAGTATTTTGTAAACAAAAATAAAGAATGCTTAGGAAAATTTCTAGAAAGTTCCCAAGTGTTACGGTTTAATCTCATTTTCACAATTTTTGGATGCTTTGATCTCTATTATTCTACTTACATTTAAACATGTTACAGTCAAATGCATGTTCTATAATCCAGTGTTGAGCAAAATTCTGTTCTTCATCCTCTTAGCCTTCGTTTACCAAAGGAGCAAAGCAAAAGCTAAGGCAGAAGCATCTTATTTCATTGAGGTACGCAAGGAAATCTGATTATTCACATTTGTTTTTCATGAGACAGAGTCTCGCTCTGTTGCCAGGTGCCAGGCTTGAGTGCAGTGGCACAATTTCGGCTCACTACAACCTCTGCCTCAGGGGTTTAAGCAATTCTCCTGCCTCAGCCTCCTGAGTAGCTGGGACTACAGGCACATGCCACCATGCCCAGCTAATTTTTATATTTCAGTAGAGACAGGGTTTCACCATGTAGGCCAGGATGGTCTCAATCTCTTGACCTTGTGATCCGCCCACCTCGGCCTCCCAAAGTGCTAAGATTACACGAGTGAGCCACCGCGCCTGGCCTATTTACATTTTTTTAAATAACCCCACAGAATTTATAGACAGGCCACACAGAGGGGACAGAGTTTCTTTCTCTTCCTAGAGATAGGATCCCTCTGCCCCACTAAGCATACCCAGACAGACAAGAATCAAACATCTGTTTAAAGGCATTTTGGAGACCATGTAACCTCTCAATTCCAATATTTGATAAACTTCTGCAGCCAGAAATCCTCTTTAGCATCTAATACAAATGCCCTATTCTTCTTGTTAAATCATTTCTCTCTTCTCCTTTCTTTAGTGAAGATTAACTGGTCACTATGATATGAACAGTAGTCCTTCATGTCTGTGAAAACTTCAAATAAGATATAGCCCCACTTTTTAAAAATTAGGCTATTTCAGATTTACTTTTGCCTCTGTTTATGGGTTTTTTAATTATTATATGTCTTATTTACATGTCCCAAAGCCACATTTGTTAAAGTGCAAATATTCTCTAATTGAAGTAAAATAAACCTTCACGATTCTGAAAACATTTGGTTAAACTATCACGGTCTCAGTAAGTTTTCCCAGAATGATGCTACACATGTGGTTTTAAGGCATATCATATGTTTCCACCTTAAGAAAGGAATTAGGACTCTGAAGATCTTAGGAGGAAATAAGTACTAAGAAGGTGATCATGATGGCAATGGCAATTTTACTTACTGTTCTTCTATAACATGCAAGCCATGCTGACTGTGACATGCTTCTTGTACCCTCAGGAAGTTCACAATCTTATCAAAGACACAAATGTATCTAAAATACTATAATATAATAAATACAATATACAAGATGCCGTGGAGTCCAGCTAACTGTAGGGTAAACGTGGCAAGAAAAGGCTGAGAAAGACTTCAAGGAGGTGAAATCTAAGGTGACTCTGAAATAGGAGTTTCACCAGACTTCAAAGCAAAAATGAAAACTTTTAAAGCAAAATGAAAACTTTTAAATTAAAATGAACATATGCAAGGGCAAAGAGACTTAAAACAGGTCAATCTGCCCTGATAATTGAAAAATCAGATGGGTTAAAGTACAGATGGGGAAAAGACAGGGTACTGGAGTAGCAAGAGTTAAAATCAAAAAGATAGTCAAGGTCTGGGTTATAGAACAATTTTCCGTACAGCTAAAGAAATAGGACTTTGCCCTGCAGAAAGTTTAAGAGGAAAATTAACAAGGCCAAAGAGCTATGTGTTAATGCTACTGCACTGCTTCCTTAATGGCTTGCAAGGAGGGAAAAATAAAAGGCAAGAAAACCAACCAAAAGGCTGATTCAGAAGTTCATTCAAGGCAGAATGTGGGTGTGTGAACCAAAGCAATGAAATAGGGATGAAGGAGAGGCCACAAAAGTAAGACATTTTTGAAAGGGAGGATCAACAACTTGGTTAGCAATTTGAGGTTTATGGTAAAGAACCGAGCTGTCTGAGGATAAATATCAGGATTTCAGTTTGGATGGTGATGCCACTAACTTAGAAAGGCAACAGAAGTAAAAGAGCAATGTTGGTCAGGAAAAAGCATGATTTCAATGTTGCCGAGTGTAAATTGTGTCTGTGGAGCATTGCGTTAAAGACTGGAGTTGGCGTGTAAATGGTGCATTGTGCAATGCACAGCCGAGGGCTGAGGGACTGAGTCCAGACGTGTTGCCTTTTTCTGATCTGCACAGGGACACTGGCGGGGAATCAGGCGAGGATGTCCAGTAGACAGCTTCAGAGGGAAGAACCAGGCTGGAGGCAACAATGTGGAAGACATTGCTGTTCAAAGCTGTGCCAACCAATACAGTCGCCAGGAGCCAGACATGTCTACATTTGAAATAATCAAAATTAAATAAAGTTAAAAATTCATTTCCTCAGTCCCACTAACCACATTTCTTGTTCTAAACAGCCAATGTGGTTAGTGGACACTGTATCAGGTGGCACAGGTACAGTCATTTCCATCACTGAAAGTTCTACGGGACAATGCTGGCATGGTGCATGTAAAATAAGAGGAAAGGTTTGGGGACAGAACCCTAGGGAAAGAAGAGGTCCACAAAGAGGAGGAAGAAAGATGAGTAGAGTGAGAGGAGTGATTAAAGGAGTAAGAAGAAAAAGGAAAAAAACCACCCAGTGTGACCTGGAGAAGAGAGTTCAAAGAAACTTAGTAGGGCCGGGTGTGGTGGCTCACGCCTGTAATCCCAGCACTTCAGGAGGTTGAGGCAGGTGAATCACAAGGTCAAGAGTTCGAGACCAGCCTAACCAACATGAAGAAACCTTGTCTCTACTAAAAATACAAACTTTAGCCAGGCGGTGTGGTATGCGCCTGTAATCCCAGCTACTCAGGAGGCTGAGGAAGGAGAATTGCCTGAACCCAAGAGGCAGAGGTTGCAGTGAGCCGAAATTGTGCCATTGCACTCCAGCCTGGGTGACAGAACAAGACTTCATCTCAAAAAGAGACTAAATATTCAAGAATAAGAAAAGCTGAAAAGAGGTCACATAAGCTAAGGAGTAAAAAATTACCTCTAAGTGGTTTATTTTACCCTGACAATTGGTATAGTATTGGAACTGTTACCAATGACTTTAGATGTAAAATAACTCAATGAGATCAATTCTTTTACTCAGACAACATGTTTAGCTTTTAGAAAGAATTCAACTGCCCACAGGAAGGGAAATGTTGGAAATATGACCATTCTCTTCCCATACTTTAATTAAGAAAGGGAGGACTTGTGTGAGCCATCGTCCTTCTGGGAGTGTTTCTAAGGATCTCTAATTAACATCTATATAGTTGCTGAGTAAGTTTCTTGAAAGCGTATGCCAAATACCTGTATTTAGACATCAAACAGCATTATATAATTTTCTTCTCGGATCAAAAATAAAGCTAATGAACAGTGGTTACCAGGGACTGAGGGCAGAGGAATGGGAGTTATCGTTTTATAAGTACAGAGCTTCAGTTTGGGATATAAAAAAGTTCTGAAGTTGAACAGCGGTGAAGGTTGTACCACAATGTGAATGTACTTAATGCAACTGAACTACAAACTAAAAAAGAGTTAAAATGATAATTTTTTTGGTATGTATATTTTACCCACAGTAATTTCTTTTTAACTAAGCTGAGCTAAAACATGTAACCTGTTAAAGAATCTGGGCAAAACCTTGCACAACCCTCTACACCTGAGAAATTTAATATACCAAACATTAATGTTGAAACCATGGCCCACAAACATCTATTACTTGAAGTAATGCAGGTATTTGTATTAGAGTTGTGATATAAATGTGTGAACATATGGGTTTCATAAGATGTAAGATATCAAGCATCTCTCGTTACTATTGATATAGCCTCCTCTGATACTATCGATGGTCTGAAGAAATAAAACAAGTTTAGATGTCACCAACAGAACAAAAATGCATTAGGCTAGTTTTATAATCCAGATGGCATTTATACCCTTTCCCTTACTATTTGCTCCTTTGGTCAGTACGGCAGCTAGCTGGTAGAATAGCAAACTATAAATATCAGCAGCAAACCCTGGGGCAGCCACGTTTGTACAGACAAAATGCTCACTCTGCGATTAAGGGACAGTAAGTATTCCATGAATCATTCCTCATGCATTCTCTGACAGACCCTGGAGCAAGGCTCAGGGAAAGGGGTGCAGGAGGAAGAACCCTGAGAGAAACCAGTGGCTACTTCCATTTGTGTTACTGCAACCAGAAAGCAGAAAATTTCAGGTTAAAAATTAAATAAAAGCAGGTGACAAATTCATGAATGTAAAAATACTACGATAAGCCAATGAATGTTTGGTCCAGAATCTTTTATAAATTATACAATAACTAATCTCAAGTAGACTTTATCTTGCATCAGTATCCAGGATTTTCTCTGTAAGCATATCGGCAAACTGGAAGTAAACATGTGCACCTTCACAGATCATACCCTATTTCGTCCCAAAGATATTTACCAAATACGAAAAACAAGACCATCTTTTAATCAACTCAGTCTTCCTTGCCTACTATTTGGACTTCTCTTCGGATATACAGAATTCAGGGATTCTGCTCAAAATAGAGTTTCTGCTGATGTCACAACCTGACAAATCAAATCATTTTATGACTGTAAGTTAAATAGGCGCTGGTACAATGCAAGGCAAGACACTAGACATGAAAACCAACCAAAGAGAGAGTAGGAAAGAAAGAAACCAGAAAGACAAAGAAAAATACAAGAGATGAGTCATACTATACTTACAACTTTCAGCCTGATAGTCTGGCACAAACTGCTCATCATTGTCAGGTACCTGAGCTGAAGAAGAAAAAGAAAATTAAAAAAAAAAAAATTAAGAGAGAAACTGCCGAAAGCATAAGGAATGTCAAGTAAAATCTGTCAAGTAAGATCTTCTTAGGCTGAGATCAAACCTATGATTATTTGCCAATGAGTTCTTATTTAAAATGGTATTGATAACACTACATATGAGGGAAAATAGAAAGGGATCATAAGTGTCAACTACGAACCCTATATGTCAGAAATATGAGGATGGCAGGTGTATTCCCTCTGAATTTCACCTGCCAGATGGAAATAAAAGAGATGCAAAATAAAGAAAGCTATAGAATTTCCATTTCCTGAAGTTTTTTTTTTTTTTTTTAAGAAAGGAGCAAAAGCTATTTCAATTCACCCACTGCCAGTGTGTAAGCAGCCCATTTAAATTAACCACACAATTATTTTAAGTGATGTGCAGTTATAACAAACGTCCTTCTGCTTTTTTAGAAATGTCTGCTGGTGTATGTTCTCTGTCATACAAAATACACAATAATTTAAAATGCTTGCCCTGAATTTTGCCAAAGTATGCTACAAAGTTTTTTAAATGAAAGAATGGTCCTTGATTTGGGTGATATATAATAAAGTACTATATTTCAAAGATTATATTCATATTAATAAAATAATAAACAGTAACACGTGTCTTCTTTTCATTCAAAATATTTTCCTGGCAACTGCTAATCACTAACAGAAAGAATACCACTATTTCGTCAGTCCTAATGTCAAAAGACTTTCCTATTTTTAGTAAAGGAAAAATACTGAATAGCAAGGACTTAATGCATTTGGCAGCAATCAAAACACAACTGCATTTTTCACTTCTAAAACGTTTTCATCAGTTGATTTAGACATCGAAGTAACCTATTTCAAACTGAATATTACTAAAATAAGCTTTCACAAGCACATATAAATACACACACACACATCCCTGAAAAATATGTTAGGTTACTTTTAATTGGATAAAAATATAATGAATTATCATCCTAATTAACTGTGATTTGACTAGCTGATTTTACTTTATTAGTGTTATATAACACTGAAACTTTTTTATCCAGCCAAGTCATATTTAAATAGCTGTTAATTAACTTTTTTAAACGAGCATATTCTGGATGGGGAATGATTATCAAAATAAACAGTCTCTTTTGAAAATGCTTCAGGTAGGTAATTAAATGGCTTATGAAAAAAATCTACATAAAAAGGAGTTCCATATTAAAAAATTTATATAAAAAAGGAATACAAAATCCAGAATTAAAGTTTCTTTTTATTAGCTTAATAACATTCTTTCAAAACAGACATATTTGGCTGAACAAAATTTATGTTTATATTATGAAGAGCATAACAATCTGATAATTGTGCCTACTATAAAAGTGTATGCGTTTTGACATTCAATTGTCTTCTAACAGCTCTCTTCTCTACACCAATAATTAACCTTATTACGAATGCACTCTATCCCCACGACCAAACGAAATCAAACAAATTAAGAACTTTTTCAAGTTTTAACTGAAAATTTGATGCCTATTTGATCAGCATATATTGCAAGGAGAATTTTTTTCTTTGTATTGCTCTAATATCTGATACTCGAAGGTAACAACTTTAAAGTCAGCGAACTGTAAATCTTAATTCTGTGACATGTTAACTGCGCAACTCTGGTTAAGTTACTGAACCTCCTTGAATTGAATTTTATTCATCAGTTTATAGTGATAATACACGTCTTCTGGTGAGAATTAAATGAAACAGTCTGAACACAATGCCAGCTACTCAAGAAATGTTCCTTATTTTCTTCTGTCCAGTCCTCTAACCCACCCACCCTTGTCTTTCAAGTCATACACAGAAAAGTACCTGTCATTAGAATGTTCAGTTTATTATCTTTACTTCTTATGAAAGACTACTGGAGAAGAAAAAAAAAAAAACAACAACAAAAATTTGTACATTAGCATTCTCTCAGCTATTAACACATTTTTTTGACTGTAGAAAAAAATGTTCTAAAAGATGCATAAATTATAAGTTGAAGGGTGCGCTTTCAAATAAGTCTTCATTCCAAAAGAATTACAAGTGTTTTAAATATATATTTAATAAATAAGAGAAAGTACACAGAATCAAATCCTGCACATTTTTCCCATTATATCCTTGCTTTGGTTTTTCCTCAGAATTAACAGCTAAAGAGATATAACTATTGAGATGCAAATGTATCAACCACAACAATTACTGGGCTTTTAAAAAGCCAGCATTTACAAGAATCTAATAAAAATATAATATCCGTTTACAGGAAAAGTTAAAAATAGCTGGTGAGTAATAAAAGTATATTTGTAACTGAATATGATGGTATGAATGTCCTAAAGGTCTTTTGTTTGTTTTTGTAGTATCATAAGCACATTTGCAACTTCATAACATGTATCACTGCAACAGCAGCATAGAGTTATTGATGGGTGTGTGATGTGTGCTGGAATATGTGTGGGGGGAAAAAGGGCCAAATTTTAGTAGTGGAGCAATCTAGAAGTTATACCTCACAGATATACAGAAAATAGCTGCACACTAACAATTTGTAAAAAGAATAAGAATTCCTATTCCTGTTCTAACTCCTTAACATATTGAATAAATACTTCACACTTATTCCTGAACATATTACAGAATTTTAACAAAAAACATATGACTCACATTTTCGCAGAAGCTAATCTTCAGCAACTGAATAGAGCAAATGAAGCAGCATGCTACTTAAATAGACAAAGGCTTAAGTATACCTCTAATTTCAAGTTAGAGCAAACGGAAAGAAGTTAACTAAAAACACAAGTTGGATCTAGGCAAGGAAAATATGACAAAGTATTGCCACACTCCTATCATACATTTCCTTTTTTCTTCATTCAGGGGAATTCTGTGAAGGAGCAAACTACAGCTGCCTGAAAATTTGCAGCAAGCCACACCGACTCCAAAGTTGAAAATTAACAATAGAGGTCAACCTAAAAAAGTAATGTTTTTTCCACTACTATCCATTATAAACTGTGCCTGATATAATCACCTTTGGGGAATGAAAATGTTTCCCCACACTATGTAATTAAAGATGAAGGGGAAGAGGAGGAAAGGAGAAGGGGAGAAAGTATACAGCAAAAGACCAATAAAATGCTTTCAAGAAGATTAAGCATGTGGATTTTATTGGTAATAGCTGGAACGGCTCTATCAGTTCATTGCACGTTAATAGACAAGTTGCCATGAAGTCTCAGGATCTCAGCTTTAAAAGGGTAGTATCTGCACTCTCAGCTCTTTGCTTTACCTAGATTTTTATCCAAAATTGTTTTACAGTTTTCTCTCTTTTTGCTACATATCAATACATATTATCAGAAATAAACACATAAAAATATTAATCATGACTATATGTCACAGGCTCACCAATTCTCCTTTTTAATTTGAATATCCTTTCTTAGCTAATACTGCCTTGGGGGTGGGTAATTTTAAAATAGCTTGCCTTTATGTTATGCCTATTTTTAACTTTCAAATGAAATAATAATCATGACTTAAGAAAAAGTAAGCGATGAAAAATTTTCCAAGGTTGGCTGCAGGCAAGCAAAAACCCTCTTCTTCTTACAAATTATGTGCCTGTTGGGTTTTCTTTTAAAGCTAAAGAAACAGTGGAAGAATTACAAATAAAACAAATGTCAAGTATAAAAGGGGTTAATATTTAATTAAAACCAGTTCTATCCACTGTAACAATGACCTGGAGCCAAACAAGGCGGAAGATGTATGAGTCATTCTTTCTGCCGGTGAATGAGACAGCTGATCTCCTCAGCAATTCCTCAAGACAAGCAGGCAGAACTGGAGTTCTGCCTCCATTCACAAAAACACAGTCCAGCATATGAGCCATGTGGCCCAACCACAATCTTTTCATGTCACACCCTTCCAGGGAGCTAAAGCAAGTAAACTTGGACTTGCAATATAAACATACCAATATTATTGCTCTGTCTCAGAGCTCAGTTCCATTAAAGAAACACACTGAAATAAATGACAAGTTTACAAAGATACATACATATGTATTTACACACACACACAAATACATACACACACATATCCCATCCTGCTTTACAGAGTAACTTGTTACAGAAACTTTCATATATAAAACCAGGAAAAAAGGACGAGACTGAAAGACGCAAAGAAGGTTTCAAAAAAGGGAAAAGAAAAACCATTACAGGAATGCTTCATTTTTCTTGCCTATTATTCATGTATTTTTATCGTAAGAATACTGTAAACTGCTTGCTGAACTCTGTAGCATTTCTCTTTCAATCAAAGAGTTAGAAACAAATTTCTTGTGAGAAATTTAAATTTTATTTCAAATAAGAAGTAAAACAAGAAAAATCCACATTTATGGAGTGGTATTCTGTTTAATTCTAAACTGACGCTACAGGCCGTGGAACAAAATAATCGTGAGTCCACTAAGCCTGGTTTTATACCACATCCACTTTTAACATTAAAATGATTGTACAGATGTAAAAGCATTAATTAATGCAGAAATATAAACATAGTTAAACATACAAAAAAAGGAGACAATTTTCCAATGACAAAAACCCCTTTAATACTTGATAAAGGCATTCTTTCCATATTTCTATATTCTTACTATAACAGTAAAGTTTTAGTTGTGGTGAGTCTCAAATCAGCTTAAGTTCCTAACTAAAATTGACTGGCAGTACCTTGAAACTCAAGAGAAGCTCAGAGCCAGCTAGCTGCTGTTTCTAGCCAAATATTTTCTCTAATGCTACAGAGGTCTGACTCTATTATTATTATTTTTTAATTATAGCATACACAAGTCAAAGGGAATAAGTTATCCTATAAAATTTATGAAACTGCACATTTCCTATAACTGAAATAGAAAAACTCAGCAATGTTTCATTTATTAGGATCCTCTGGAAAAACTACAGTATACTATATCAAATCCTGTTTGTCTATTTTTACAAAACCTTTTCTATTTTGTAAATAAAACATGGATGAAAAAAATTTATGCAACTTCAGTGAATGTTTAGAAATAAAGTATACTTACTCTGTCTGCTATCTTTAAATGGAACTCAAATGAGAAGTCTTTCTCTCATGTTTTAGATTATTTTCTGATACAACAGAGAAGTGATAGCCCATCCTCCCCCGCCCACATACACATGAAATGACTGTCATTCAGTTATAAGAAACTTTATGAACTTCTCTAATTCAATGCTTAATTCTAAATTCATGTTTTATGTAAACCACATAAAATAATGTAGTTTTTAAAGCCTTTAATCCTTATTGCACCAAGAGGGGAAAAACAATTCATGAGCACATAACCAATTACAGGCTCCATAAAAAAAAAAGTAGAATATTTGAAAAATAAGAATGAGTGTATTATGACTACTGTATATTGTGAATAACATTATACACCGTGAATAACAATAGCAAATATTATTTAAGAAATATAATATGATTTTGAATATAAATTTAGCATCAGTCATTAAAGAGAATTGAGGAGAAAGTAATGACATCTCTACTTTTAAGTCAATCCGACTGTTGCTTGAAGGTCACATAAAACCAAAAGGAAAAAAAATTATTGGTCTGATGTAATAACCTTTGCTATAGAAAGGCTGTTCTTGGAGATAAAACTCTGACTCAAAGTGTGGCGGCAGCACTAAACTTGACTCAATACAAAACCACTGAAAAACATTTTACCCTGAAGACAGAATATTGTTGATGAAAGAGAACCTCAAAGAACATCTAGACCGGAAACAAAATAACAGTCAAGAGAACAGCTATACATTTACATTAGATATATACTAAAAACTATGATTCCCCTTTAAGTTGTGTTAGTAGGTGAGTTTTAAGAAGCATGTTTGGGAGAATGCAATCTTTTCTTAACTCAATTTTTTACTTCTTTCTAGTTCTGTTCTGCATCCACAAGAGGTTCCATTTTAACTATGAGTTTTAGGTTGTTAAGAGTAAGACATCAACATGATGTTGATAGGATTGATATTTAAACTCATTATTTCATGGGATCAAATAACTGCAATTGCCTTTCTGTCAGTAGCAGTCTAATTCAAAAGACAAAGAATCAATAAAGAATTGCACATAGTAAAATTATAACAAAGTGGGAAAGGCAACATTTTAAAATTGGCATATTCCCTGACTTTTTTTTTTTTTAACTGCTACTGTGGTCACTGAAAACATTAACTTTTCAATATTCTTTAGAATAAGATGATTATTTTTAACTGTGTATAGATGTTAAAAAAAAAACACACACACACCTTTATTTGCAGTGTTGGTTCTTGGAAAATTTGATTAATGTAAAGTTATATCCTTCACAAACATATTTAAATCTCTGTATAAAAATTAATTTTCTTGGTAGAATGCAGGCATATTTTTAGAGAGCACTTTACTGAATTGAAAATACTTGTTCCATCCTCACCCTCAAACAGTCCTGCCTTATCTGTTCCAACTTCCCCTTAGAAATAAAACAAATTTTATAATCCACAATAATTTACCCATGACTAATCCATATGTTGCATTTGGGGTAAAATTTATGAATAGTCTTACAGAAAAAAACAAACTAAATAGCTAAGATAACATTTCACAAATATTTGAGGACTTTCATAATTTTTCAAAAACACAATTATCATATGAGACGTTACAACTAACTTGACTTTCATATCTAATAAGGTTTTTAGACCTGTTTAAATTCCCAGTGGAATTCTAACTCATGGGAGAAACTTGGTTAATTGCCAATGATCTTTTTTAAAAGGGTCAAGATGTCTTAAAATTCCATGTTCACTTTCTTGGCTACAGAGCCTTAAGAAAAAAATACGTAAACAGTTCATAGTCTGCCAATTTGGCAATGTTTTAATTTCTGGATGTCCAGAAAGACATAAATGGACACATCTTGCTACAAATAAACTAGGGTAATTCTGGGGTCTCTTCTTGGTTGATACTGTTCAAGACGTGGGATAAGTCAAGTTAAAATATCAGTGCAAAGTAATATATTTAATTTTCCAAAAAAAAAAAAAAGTGGAGTCTAGAAACAAGAAGTTAAAAAGATCTCTTTTCTCACTATTAGATTTTAAATATCACATTAACAACTTTTTGCTTACTTCATGATAAGATAAATTAATGTAAACTATTTTGAATATTTTTAAATTATTCTAAAATGAAATCTTATTCATAGTTTGTAAATAGTAGTCCACCTGGGAATTCATATAAAACATTCATGATTATTAATTCCTGAACTTAATTGAAATTATAATTCTTTTCTAAGCAAAAGTCCATGTTCTTTCACATGCATTGATCATTTTCTAGGTTTATTTTTTGTAATGCTAAATCTTAAGGTTTGATTTACAGGTATGTTAATAATACCGGGGAAAGACTATTCCCTGCAGAGTTTTAAAAGATAAACTTGGATAAATTATTCAAATCACTTATCTGAGCTACAAGACATAAAACAAGTCAAAAGTTAAAAAAAAATGTACTGAAACTGATTATAAAATGGTAAGAGTCTGTCAGATTCCACATTTTAAAATTCCAGGAACGGAGTTGCTATGCACATTCAATATCTGCCAGCAAGTGCACTGACTTGGAATCAATGAGATTTAAACATCTAAGAACCAACAAACCTTCCAGAACAATTAAAATAGATATTTTAAGTTATTTTGGAGAAGCAAATAAATTCTCTCATAAATGTAATGTTCTCACAACCTTTGACTTTGCGAAACTAATAGGCATAAGTTAATAAAGAATCTTCATGCAAATCTTCCATGAAAAGTTATATCTGAATATGACTTAGGTTGCAATAAAAAGTAATCTATTGCAATAAGTTTCATTTACAGAGACTAGCAAAATGATCTTTAAATATAGCCAAAACTTTCAGTAAGTCTTACCTTCGTTAACATATAAATACAATCACCCTTTCAAAGGACTATTAGGAAAGCTATTTAACTTTAAAGATTGATAAAGATTGAAAAAGCTCTTTGCAGAACTAGACTATCAGCAAAACAAAGAAACTTATTTTACATGCTAACAGCAACTTGATCAACTGCATTCAAGACCACCGATAAAACACATCAGTCTGCCTCAAAGTAGCTACAGCAACACCTGGGTTCCATTTAAAGAGAGGCACTCTCTCCTTTTTAACCATCTTAAAATCTGTTCCAAAACTTGCATGTTTCCCATATAATGTGAACACCAAGTAACAGTTATACACTCAATGATTAAATATCTATAATTTTTCTCTTTGCATTTCCCACAAAACACATCATAAAGCTAATAATTCACATTTTTCTGCCAAATCCAAAAGAAAAATTTCAAATTATGAATGCCAACAGAAGTTCCTCAATATTAGGCATTTTTGAAGTTGTACAAAGCTTTATGAAGAATATCTCATTGTTCCTACAAATAAAGTTGCATACAATTAAAGATATAACAGATTGCAACACAAATTTTTATCACTAAATCATCCAAAATAAAAGTAATGCCTTTGAATGTATCCTTGCTATATTAAATAAATCCTAATAAAACTGACAAAATAGCAAAGGTCAATTTCAACAAACATCACATGAAGAGTAACACATAGAAAACATTTAAAAAATCCTTGCATCTCCCAAACATTTATTTTAAACCCACAGATTTCCTAAGTATTAGATACACACCTAACGTTCTGTGTTGTGAACAAGGTGGAAAGAAGACACTTGCACTTAAATCTTGAAGCATCCCGTCCTGATGAACCCAGAGAAACTAATTTCTGCCATCAGAAAAGTCCTCCACCAGAACACCAAATAATGATATGCGCTGCTCAAAAGGAAACAGCAAGCCAGCCGGGTTCTGGCTCTAGGAGGTCTCTGGAGGTACAATAATATAAACCTGATCAATTGCAATTAAAATCTGAACAGAGGCTTAGAACTTGAAGTCTTGGTGCATTAGTTCTTGCCAAAAGCAGATGTGATTGTGAGCTGGAAGCAATTTCTCCTGGTAATTTGTGATGACACTGGGTAGTGCAGCCCCAGAGTCCCCAAAGACAAACTCATCAGAGGCTCTAATGTATGCATGACACATGAGGTGGCTCTTTTAGAGCTCAATTAATTGGGCTGAATATTAAGACAGCAAGTTCAGGACTTTTTTTTTTTCCTTCCAGAGTTGCTTTTCCCCCTTTTAAAGCAATTTTTGCCTTACCTTCTGCAAGCCACGTTTCCTGTAATTGACTTAGATCTTGAAAGAGTTCTAAAAAACAAGTCAAAGACATAAACATAAGATTTGCAAATCTGCAGTCTTCATTAAATGGAAATGTTTGTCATGAAATTGGTATTAAATATAAATTTAATTTCAAGAGATGTACTCAACATAAAAAGAAAATAGGAGGCATGACTTCAATATCTCAATAATACTGCCTACGTTTCATGCCTATTAAGCAACTCTTTAAGAAATTATTTTAGTCAACTAAAGAATATAGTCAATCATCTTTTCTTTTTCCTTTTTAACAAACAGCTTAATAAATAAGCTCAGGATTACCAGAATTCACAAAAAGGCTGAAATGAATGTGTGTTTATTCACTGAAATCTTTCTCAAATGTATTTAACTCCAGCTAAAATAGTAGTGAGGGGAAGGTTAGGAAACTGAAAAGCATTTTATTTATATCTTCTGAATCTTACATAAAAGATATAAGAATACATGGTATAATTGTCAAAGTACTATGTTTTCAACTTTATTACCTCAAAACTAAAAGAAATCACTTCAAATACAAGTTTTTAGAGGAAAATTGCTACAGTAATAGGTTTATAAAAGTCAGACACATAATTCTCTGGCACTAGTTTATCATCAAGTTCAAAACTATATGGTCATGTTAGGGAGGGAGGGAGGTGTCTAAATAGTATGAAGATTTGAGGAAGTTTCAGAATTCAGTATATCTAATTAAAATTGCCAACTAAACTTTGATAATTCAATCTAAGTATATTAAGTTTATTATGAATGTCTCCATATGGCTGCAATAATTTGTAATATATTGACTTCCTACCAACAGTTCATAAAAAGAATCTAGAAACTAATTTCCCAAACAGTATTATAATGATTAAGTAGGCCTTAAGTATGATTCAGTGAACATTTTATGGTCAATAAACAAGGTATTATGACCTCACAATTTAGTCATCAAAATCGCCCTTGAAAATTCTGTTAACGGTAGATGGTTTTAGTGTAAAGGGGTGGAAAACCAAACAATCACTAATATTGTTTAACTTGCAATAAAGTAGAAAGAAAGAAAGTAAGTAGTGTACATAGCTGTTGAATTTGTCCAACTGTATTGGACATTTTTTAATTTTTATCTTAGTGAATGGGGTGAGTTATATGCCATATGGACAAAAGTATTTAAACACAAAACAATGATTAAAAGAAGGATGTCATTGTTAAGTTTTTATTTCCTTCTTTCATTAGTTTGTGATAAGGACCATAAAATATTCTTCCATGCAAACTGCCACATTATGTAAATTGTTCCAAGTTAAAGTCTTAAATTCAGTAATTTCAAAGTTTATTATTTTAAAGACTGAAGTGCTCATTTTCTTTTAGCAGGGTAGAGAGTGTAGGTAAAAAAAAAATGGGGATTCAGCCCAAAATCAAACCTCACCTTCTGAATCATGAGCCAGATCTCTGTTAATGAATTTTCTTTTCCTGACATTTGTTGGTTTCTCGTTACAATTTCTCCCACGCTGACTCTACAAAGGGAAAGATAAAATCCTTTAAAAGAATGTAAACCTCAGATGACACACACACACACACACACACACACACACACACACACACACATGCACGCACGCATACACAGGTCTAGTGGATCTTCTCTCTGAATGAAAAATAAAAGTCCATAGTATCGACTGTAATATTCATTTTCTCACTTATTTGACAGTGAAAGCTTATGTTGAGAATTCAGCAGCCAGGGAGAGTTGCTTCCCAGTGCCGGTCCTAGCACATTACTATTTATCAGTCATATATTCATGGTATCTCAGCATCAAAACAAGCTTAAGCATTTACACTTAAAGTTGTTTTTAGGCTGGTTCAATGCTAGATTAAAACAGTGGATTTTATTCTCTCTTGGACAACCCCTCCCCACCTCCTGCACCAAACAATCAAACAAAAAAAGGCAAAAAGAGTAGAGAAATTTTAAAAAGAGAGAGAAATAAAATGGGGGGGGGACAAAAACACCCCATATAAACAAAAAGTGTCAGCATTTGTCTCAACTTCATTCTTTTCAATGTGGCAGACAAACCCAGCCAAAAACTTTGAGTGCAGCAGCTGCTGCTGCCCTCCATCTCCTCTTCCACTCATCTTGGGCACTTTAATCAGAAAAAGGGGTCTTAAAAACAAAACTATGCCTTATCCAAATCACTGAAAGGTAAGCTCATTTTGAAGACTGGGCTTCTAGAAGCAGAGTCGCCCTACAGTGGCAACAAAGCAGATAAGTATCTGCAATCCCAACCCCCGTGCCCCCTCCCTTCTCATTTTCTCCCTCTCCCCACCCCCGTCGGAGTCAAGTTTATAAACAGCAACTTTCAAACTGATCACTCACATTGGTGACCATGTAAGGCACTTGCTGGTCATAAAATCCATCCATGCTGCTGCTCTTCGCAAATCTCAGCTCAGTGTTTTATATTTTGACCATTTAGCTGGAGATTTCCTCGGGATCTGGACTTCTATCAACCTAGAGGGGAACAAGATGGCTTTCAGGCTTAAAAAAAAAAAATCATGAATGAAGCTCTTGAATTTGCATAGCTAATTACCCTCCGACAGTCCCATTCACAAAAATAACCCTCCCTACACCGCCTCCTTCACCTGGATCCAAAGAGAGCCAAGAGAGTTCACAATTTATATATTTTCGGTAGTAGCAAAAATCCGAACAAGAGGCGATGTATTTATTTACACTCTCGATGTTTCCCTGCGCGGTCGGTGTACCCCGGGCAGCTCTGATTCGCAAACGTGTGCAAAACTAGCAATGGCGATCAACGAGACTTGCTTTGCACCTAACGGGACTAAAGAGACGGAGACACCTCTTTCATCAGGATAGTTTTTGCGACCCACAACCATGCAATTATCTGGAGAGACATAAAAAGTTGTTGGAAAGACCCACCTGAAGGCCACGCTAGGCGAAGGGCTGCAAAAACTTCCCTCCAAATTTAATAAAAACATTAATTATTGCCCAGCACTTCCCCCTTGGAAGCCGAAAGCGCCTCTGACAGAGCTCAATTCGGTGGTTTTTCCTCTACTTCTCCTCCAGGGGCCTCCAATCCAAACTGATGGATCGCTGCCTCCCATTGGCTCCGCGTCTCTTTCACAAGATCGGATTTCGGGCTGTCAATCAGGCGGCTTGCTGCCCCTTCCCGCGGGTCTCCCTCGCCCCTCGGCCCTAGGGGGTGCTCGGCGGGTAGGCGCTGGGTCCGCAGCCTGGAAACGCCACGGAGAGACTCGACTTCCTCCGAAACCGGCTGCTTATTGTTAAGGCGCCCGGGGATACTGAAACCATGTGTATCGAGTCGCCAGTTCTCATTATTGGGGTGTTAGGTCCACTGTTGGGCTGATTTCCTTAAAGCACCGTTGCACGGTTCTGGTATACACTTCGAGGCGCGATCCACAATGCCCCTACCTCCTTATTCAGCCGCCCTCCCCTCCAATCTCCAGCCCCTCTACTCTTGCCCTGACTAGGAGCCCACCTCGCTCTCTAGCCTCATTCCCACTAAGCTTTTGGCCCAATTTCTTTTCCCGTTTTTCAAAACCCACCATCACCATTATGGTTTATCCAGACATTTTTTTAAACAGTCATCTTCAACTAAAATTAGATCCTGTCGTTCGTGGGACAGAAACATAAAGAATCTATGAGGAAGGCATCTAGGAGATGCAGAATTGCTGATTAGCAGAGGCTGTGATGGGAGGACAACAGAGTAAGCCAGGTGAAAAAGTGTAAGTCAAAATTGCCCCTACGTGTGCACTGGGAAAAGGTACTTCCAGTCCACTGTGGTTGTGGGGAGCAGGAGGGAGGGCTTGGGGTGGCTCGTATATCCTAGGACCCGCACGTTTCCTGAGCTTTTGTTATGTATACACGAAGGCGGAGGGTGTCACTTACTGTACTTGACGCTTTCACTTCCTCTCCAGCTTTTAAACAGCCAGAGCCCAGGGTTGGGGGCGAGCGGTGAGACGGCTCGGGTTTCAAGGACAATAACTAGGACGTTAAGAAGTGAGGGCTGCATCTCTGAAGCCACTTGCCCTGACCCTCCTATGGGACTCAGTACAGTAAAGCGTCTCTTTAAGGAGCCAGCGTCCAACAGGGGACGGGAGGCCGCGGGGATAGGACCAGGGACCCAATGCTGTTGAAATTCATATGTGACCAGAACTGGTGACCAAAAGACGTTTCCGGCAGCTGTTCCGCCCGTTAGGAAACGTGCTGCAGTTCTCAATTTCTATTTGAAAGTTTCCTTCCTTAAATGGAACGTTATGGAGACACAGGAAAATGGAGTGTAAAAGCGCACAGCACTCAACCCCGGACCTATGCAGGAGAAAGACCTGTTTCCAAAACAAGCAAAGAAACAAACAAAATCACACTTATTACTGGGAAAACAACCAATAACTATGGACAGCAAAGACCCCGCGCATTCCCTGAAACTACTAAATCAGAGTTCACAACGCGCGCACCTATAAGCATTTTGAGCGGGAACTAGATTTTAACCCCTGCCACGGAGAGATTCCAGGAACAGCCTGGGCCCCGAGGCCGGAACAGTGAACCTCACGGGCACTATCTGAGGGTGCAACCAAGCAGGGGGTCAATAACAGGGGTGCGCCACCACCCCGCACTCCTGGAATAACCCAGCCCCTGTAATGTGAGCAACAGTTTCCAAAGACCTTCTCCACAGCCGGAGCCTGACGGGTATCCAGGGTAACCGCGAGAGGGCGGAGCTTCGGGTTAGGTCCCCGCGAGGTTCTTTCCGCAGCCAATAACGAGCCGTAAATCTCCAGCCCATTGTTGTTTATTGCTGACCCCTCAGCGCTCCGCTTGGAGATTGGCCGCTTTAGGGAAGGGGGCGGAGTCCCGCCAGCCCCCACAGCCACCTTTCGTCTCCATTCACAAAATTCCGGCCTTTCTTGGTCACGTGGTTGGGGGCGTGGAGGGGTAGGGGAAATGACACAACAAAGGCCCAAGTATCCCAAACCACAAAACTTTTTTCAGCTCGCTGCCTCCTCTTTGTCCCGTCCCTGAAACAGATACTAGATGAGAAAAAAGAGGATGGGGTCTGGGAGTAATAGCAAGAGAGAAAAAAAATTAAGACCGAAATTAGAGGAAAGCTCACATGGGGATAATTCCGGCGTGCACTGGTTAGGCAGCTTTTGCACTAGAGGAAAGAAAGAATTGAGAGTGAGGAGGGTTTTAAGGCTGGGAACTTTTGCTTGCTGCTTCAAGTCATTGCTTCTAAAAGGACAAACTGTTCGACTGTAGATGGATTTCAGTTATTTCACTTAACATTCTGTAATTCTCATTTCTACATTTGATGTATCCTACAGTGCCTTGTTAGATTTTTAAAGCTTTCTTTTCCTTCATTTTAGGAATATTGAGAGTTTTTGCTAGCTGATAGTTTTAGTTTCCATTTCCAAAGTCTCCTCACTTCTTCCCAGGCCCCCATAAGCTCTACGCCCCTTCTCCCTCCCTTTAGTGGACTGGTACTCTCAGGCGCCGCGCTGTAAGCCTCAGATTTTATTACGTACTGCAGTGCCTCGGTATTTTCCCTTTTGAGTTCTTTAAACGAATTCATATCTTTTAACTCTTTGATCTTCATAGTAATTGAAAATGATGTTCTCATGTGAATAAGCAGTTAGTCTCGCTACAGCTCGGTTTTGTTGAAACAGCATACAGTTTTGAGATAAATGTGGCCCTCTTGCCTGTGAAGGATTGAACCTCGCTCTTTTCTTTCTCCCACTTTCTCTTCTGTCCTTTCTCTGCATTGATACTTAACGAAACACTCTTCTGTCCTTTCTGTGCCTTGATACTCAGCGAGACACTAGCTTCTAGTTTGACAGCTGTTTATCTCCTATGCTTGGCACTGGGAAAAACCAATAGACCCATTTGCTGAAGACAGTGGAAGGGCTGAAAATTTGTTTTTCAGAAAATGTAAGATCTTGGAAAATATCTTCAGAGGCAGCTGTTCTGTCTACAAGGCAGGAACATAAAAAGCTGGACAAAGTTTCCACTACTTTTTGAGAATGTCTTTTAAAAATCAGTTTAGTAAATGCCAGTCCTTCTGAATGGAAAATTTCATTTTGGCAGGATTTCAGGCATAGAATGGTAGAGCAGAGGCCAAGAGGCTTTGACATTTATTTACTTGTATTTTGAAATCTCATTTGGATTTTGAAATAAGAGTTCTTGAGAGAAAGCTACCCACCCCCTCAAAAGAAAGTTCATTTTTGAGTTTGGAAAGTTTTTAGTTGCATGTAAAACTCTTTAAATGTTTATAGTTCCCTTGCTGTTTTTTAATAAAGTAAAATAATATTCATTAGTGACTCCTCTACATTTAACTTACTATGGCATTATGCTGAAAATGCATGTTGTTAAAGAAAGTGAAAGGAAACAAGCTAAAATGGCGCTGCTTGTTTTAAATGGTTGCTATGATTAAAATCAAATGAAGTTTGCTCCAAATGGAGTATTAAGTACAACAGAAACTTTTAAAATTTGTTTTATTAAAACAGTGTGTAAGGCAAATTGTTAACTATCTAGTTTGCACAGAGCTACGTCAAATAGATAAGAAAAAGACAATTAAAAAGCAAAATTGTCCAAGGAAATGAACAAGTGAAAATAATTCCAAAGAAAAGCATACAGCCTTCACAGAAGGGTGAAAGATAATCAGTGGCTTTATGAACGCTCTATGGGAGGAGTAGCAGAAATTTGAGAGGAGGGTGGAGCCTGGGAAAAAGGTAAGGGTATCAAGGAAATTGATACTATGTAGATGTACACTCTCTTACTCTCAACACTGTCATTTCAGCTGGTGAAATGACAGTATTGAGAGTAAGAGAGGGTAAGAGAGGGAGTATCTGTAAACTCCCTTAAGTAGAGGAACTGCAAACAACTTAAATAAATGTGATTTAAAAAAAAAAAAAGATAGGTGCCGTGGCTTATGCCTATAATGCCAGCACTTTGGGAGTCCAAGGCAGGCAGACTACAAGGTCAGGAGTTTAAGACCACCCTGGCCAACATGGTGAAAACCTGTCTCTACTAAAAATACAAAAATTAGTTGGGCATGGTGGAGGACGCCTGTAATCCTAGCTACTCTGAGGGCTAAGGCAGGAGAATTGCTTGAAACCGAGAGGCAGAGCTTGCAATGAGTTGAGATGGCGTCACTGCACTCCAGCTTGGGTGACAAAGTAAGACTCCATCTTGGTGGGGGGGAACTTGATTAAAAAAAAAAACTTTTAACTGCCCCCCTAAATCAGTACATTACACTGTACACTTAAAAAATAAAGAATGCTTTTAACTCATCAAGTTGGAAGCAAGTTTCTAATATATGGAGAGTTGGATTGTAGGATAAGGGCACTCAGATACAATGCTGGTTAGAATGTGACTTTTTGAAACCTTTTTAAAGTAACCTTACAATACCTACTAGACTCTGAAATGAACATCTATTAAACTCTAAAATTATACCCAATAATCCTCACTGGGGAAATCTATGCTACAAAAATAAAAGCAATGGTGCATAAAGACATTTATTGAAATATTATGTACCAAAGAAAAAAAATCTGACAGCAGCTTCAATATCCACCAGTAAGGGAATGGATTTAACAAAGTACGATACTCTTAAACTTCAGAATTTAACTATGGTTATACTCCTGTGAAAAAGTATGCTATATGGTTGGTTCTCAAATTTCAGATTATATAAGAAACTCCTTATTTAAAAAGTGAGATTCCTGGCTAGATTCATAGAGTTTCTGATTCCATAGGCTGAGCAAATCACATTGAAATTCTGTTACAGGAGGTTGTGTTGCAGTTAGTCTGTCAACATTTCTATGAAAAATCTGATTTGGCTGGGCATGGTGGTCCACACCTATAATCCCAGCACTTTGGGAGGCCAAGGCAGGTGGATCTCCTGATGTCAGGAGTTGGAGACCAGCCTGGCCAACATGGTAAAACCCCCACCTCAACTAATAATACAAAAAATTAGCTGGGTGTGGTGCATGCCTTTAATGTCAGCTACTCGGGAGGCTGAAGCAGAAGAATCACTTGTACTCGGGAGATGGAGGTTGCAGTGAGCTGAGATTGCGACTCCAGCCTAGGCAACAAGAGCAAAACTTGAACGAAAAGAGAAGGGAAAGGAGGGAAGGGGAGAAAGAAGGAAGAGAGGGAGGAAGGGAGGGAGGGAAGGAAGGAAGGAAGGAGAAAGACACTGAGTTGAAAGAAGGAAAGCAAGAAAGAAAGCAAGAAAGAAAGAGAAAGGGCACTGAATTGAACTTCTACCAGAAGTCCAAAGGGAAACCAGAATGTGTGCTAGTGCAGACCCATTTTTGCTTGACCCATATAAAGTTGACCGTCATAATGTTGACCCTCATGGGAAAGTTACTGTCAACATTCAAAATTCAGATTATACATAAAAATTTAGACTTCCATTGCTTGAAAAATTAGACAATATGATAACACTGGCCTAAATTCCCACATAGCAATCATCAGCTGGAGCTGATGTAAAGGAGCAGATGTTCCTTATAAAGAAGCATGGGCTCACAGTTTGCCATGGTCCACACTCTTCCCAAAACCCTGTGTGTCTTCTTGATGTTACTTACCTTATCTCTGAAATGATTCGCATACAACTATGATTTACATGTGACATAACACGTTAAATGATAATAGAAGCAAGAGACAATACACAGTATCATGTATCTTGTTTTTGTTAAGGAAAAATAGTGTACATAAAGGTATGTGTATATACACATATATATGTATTCATAACCATTTTTTTTGTTACTGCCCCCAAGGAGCTTTTTTAGACATTTTTATTCCTTATCATCTCCTTCCCATTATATTTTAATACCACAGTTTTACTGTATATCTGTTTATGTCCTATAGTCCTTTAGAGTGTCACAAACCACTGTCATGGCTCAGATATATCCCTCCAAGAACCAGTTTTCAACACTTGGGGGCAATATCACCCCCACTAAGAATGTGTGGTATATATCTATAGTTTTATTTTTAAAGATACTATATTATCTATACATATTAAAATGCTTATGATCGAAATTAATGGCATGGAAGTACGCACACTTATCCTTCACACTAAGTTACATTTATTTCTAATAGATTGGATTGCAAGTGGAAAGCAAAAGATAATTTTTTTTCTGATACTTGAAATGGTTTGTTACAACATGTATGTTTCAGAGACATAGTTTTCCTAATCCACTACATGAAGGAAGAAATCAGTAGTTTATTAGAGTTAACTAATTAAAGATAAATTATTAGAGTTCAAATTAGAGTTTGCAAGGACAACAGAACTTTTTATTTATAGAACAGTAATATATCTAGGTGGTTATAGATCTTAATTTTTGAGTGATACATAATGTTTGGAATAACTAACAAGCAAGGAAGAAAACACAGAGATTCTACCTGCCTTTAAAAATATGATCATTTGGCCTGGCATGGTGGCTCATGCCTGTAATCTTAGCACTTTGGGTGGCCAAAGCGGAATGGATCACGAGGTCAAGAGATCAAAACCATTCTGGCCAACATGTTGAAACCCTGTCTCTACTAAAAATACAAAAAGTAGCTGGGCATGGTTGTGTGTGCCTATAGTCCCAGCTACTCAAGAGGCTGAGGCAGGACAATCGTTTGAACCAGGGAGGCAGGGGTTGCAGTGAT
>NW_016107752.1:1090127-1138546 GCF_001604975.1 Cebus imitator
CAAAAAAAAAAAAAAAAAAAAAAAAAATCATTTGCATTTCTTTTAGAATGAAAAGTATGATTTTGATGACTTTAAAGTAAACAGTAAAACATCACCAGACTTCACTAATCTCCACTTTGTGTCCTTGATTTCTGGACAACAATGAGAGCTGCAGGTGTGGTTGCTATGGTTTCTTTAAATTTAAAAGACAGGTTAGTAACAAAGGAAAAAAAGGATCCCAAAAGTTTGTTTAGAAATATAATTTTATTCTTCTGAGTTACAACTTGATTTGGAATGATTTAAAGCACAAACAATAAAGTTAGTTTTTTATATGTATTATCCATTGGAAGGAATAAGATTTCCAGCCTGGCTGCCTAAAGTACCTCCTCTGTAAGGTCTTTCTGGAATAAGTTGGTTTTGCCCAGTTCTGAACCCCTAACTAGCCATAGGGAACCTCTTCTTGTGAGCTTTCAAAGCTGACATTTCTCCATAGCTCTATATTCTGTATAAATATTTGTTACCATTTTTTAATTTGAAAAACTTTTTAGGACCTTGTGTTCCTATTCTCTGGCACATAGAAGGTATTTAATGCATGTTTTTGGATGAATGAATTAATGAAAGGGTAGCATACTTTTGAACTGCCTTTCTCTACAAATTTAAACTAGTTTTAAATATTAACCTAAGCAATGTTTTGGGAAATGACTTTTCTGAAAACAAACACACAAACAAAAAATGACTGGACAACTAACACAGCCTGAATATCTGAGTACAAATAAGTTCTGGTTAAAAGATCTTGCTTATTTTTCTGAGTAGATCTTTTACCACACTCTCCCCCAAAAGAGTAACTATGTGTGGTGATGGATATGCTAATTAACTTGATTGTACTAATCACTTCATAACATATATACAGTCATGAATAGCTTAACGATTGGGATATATTCTGAAAAAAATGTTTGGTTAGAGTATTAGTCAATTTTTATGCTGCTATGAAGAAATGCCAGAGACTGGGTAATTATAAAGAAAAGGAAGTTTAATGGACTCACAGGTCCCCATAGCTGGGGATTCACAATCATGGCAGAAGGCAAAGGAGGAGTAAAGGCATGTCTTACATGGTGGCAGGGAAGAGAGCATGTGCAGGAGAACATCCCTTTATAAAACCATCAGCTCTCATGAGACTAGTCACTATCATGAGAACCGCACAGGAAAAGCCCACCCCTCATGATTCAATTACTTCCCACAAGGTCCCTCCCAAGGTGGGGTTTGTGGGAGCTACAATCCAAGGTGAGATTTGGGTGGAGACAGAGCCAAAACATAGCGCGTTGCCCCAGCCCTTCCCAAATCACATGCCCTCAGATTTCAAACCCAATCATACCTTCCCTCCCAACAGTCCCCTAAAGTCTTAACTCATTTTAGCTTAAACTAAAAGTCTGAGTCCAAATCTCATCTGAGACAAGGCAAGTCCCTTTTGACTATGAGCCTGTAAAATCAAAAGCAAGTTAGTTACTTCCTAGATAAAATGGGGGTATAAGCATTGGGTAAATACATCCATTTCAAATGGGAGAAATTGGCCAAAACAAAGGGGCTACAGAATCCATGCAAGTTCAAAATCCAGTAGAGTAGTCATTAAACATTAAAGTTCTAAAGTGATCTCCTTTGACTCCTTGTGTCATATTGAGGTCACACTAATGCAAAAGGTAAGTTTCCATTGTCTTGGGGAGCTCCACCCCTGTGGCTTTGCAGGGTACAGAGCCCGTCTCAGTTGCTTTCTAAGTGTTTGCCCCTTTTCCAGGCACACAATGCGAGCTGGTGGTGGATCTAACATTTTGGGGTCTAGAGGACTGTGGCCTTCTTCTCACAGCTCCACTAGGCAGTGCCCCAGTAGCTACTCTGAGTGGGGGCTCTGACCCCACATTTTCCTTCTGCCCTGCTCTAGCAGAGGTTCTGCCTGAGGGCCCCACACCTGCAGGAAATACACAAACCCGTAATAGTCATTTATTATTAAGTATTATATACCATATGAAATTGTTTGTGCTATATATTTTATATGACTGGCAATGCCGCAGGTTTGTTTATATCAGCATCGACACAAACTGGTGAGTATTACATTGCACTACGATGCCATGCCCATTAGACAATAGAAATTTTTCAGTTCCGTTGTAATCTTATGAACCCACTATTGTATACACGGTCTGTTGTTGACTAAAAGGTTGTTACGCCGTACTGGAATGTATATTAAAACGCCATGTTATATACTTTAAATATATAGGATTTTTATTTGTCAATGATACCTCAATAAAGTTGAAAAACAAAAAGAAACAAGTTTTTTTTCTTAAAATCATTATCAAAAGAAAATTAAAAGCTGTACTGAACTAAATATATTTATCTAATGCGTAGGTTTGTTTCCTTTTTTCTCCTTTGGCACAGAAACAGATTCTTTGTGATTTCTAAGGATGTGATATTTATGTGACCAACACAAAGTATCTGAAGTTTATAATTCAAAGTCAGAGCTTGTACTAATGTGACCTTTCTTTTGCTCTCTCTTTTCTTAACATATTAAATAAAGGATTTGTACTGGGTGCCCTTAAGATCTCTTAAAAAAGAAATCCCTGGTTTTAAAAATTGTAATAACTGGTTATGTTGAACTCACTAAAAAAGCAAAAACCAAAAAAAACAATATAGTGGAAAGAGGATTTGACATGAAACACAGTTGTGGATTTGAAAGCTGGCTCCATTATAGGTCAACCAATTCACCTGTCTGAGTCTGTTTTCACATGTGACTAATGGATATAAAACCTATATTTCTAAATTGATGTGAGAAGAAAATATGCTAACATATTTAAACTGCCTTGCCGAGTTGGTACTCTGTAAAAGTTGCCATTTTGGTTTGTTAGAGCTTTTTCTGTTAACATTTGACAATAGACCTCTCCTCTCTAGTTCAGCCTCCATTGGCCTGGTGCCATTGAAATCTATCCATATGACCTTCTGGATGGCTTTTGGGACTGTCCTTTATATCTGGCAATAGCCTGACATCCTGCCTATGTGTAGAAAAGTTTTCTAGCTTCCCGTCCATGTAGGAGCAAATTCCTGATAGGCAACGCTCACTTTCTCAGACAAGGGATTGACACATCAGAGTCCTCTTCCTGGCCTTCGGTGGTCAGCTGACCTGATGCCTGCCACAGCATACCAATTATATTGCAGTTGGGATCTTACTGAGTTCAAAATGCCTAGCACAACAGGAGAATTAGTCTTAAGGAAGTTAAACATAATAGTGATCCAAAATCAAGAGTTTCTGAAAAGGGGGCAAAAGAATGGCCTCATGTCTGTCACTTCCTTAAACCCTAGAAAGTATCCCCTGAATAAGGGTCACCAATGGTATTTAAGTCTGCTTCTTGATATTTGAAGAACAATGTGTCTTTGAACTTTTGTAATAGTGATTTCACTTCTTTGTGATCTCCCTGAATTCCCTTTTATATTTAAAATGTTCCTTTTGTCCTGAATTTCTTCTCAAGTTTAAAAATAGCCGTTTGACTACAGGCATTTCATGTGAGCACATCAAAGAAAGCTACAAATCTTCTTTGTATCTTATGACACACTCTAAATAAAACTCAGATTTTTGTTCTTGATTCACTTTTACCTTGTAAGTTAAAATTACTCATTTCTGTTGTGTCATATCACATCAATGCACATTGGTTTATCAAATATATTTGGAAGCAAGCGATCCACCCAAAAAAATAAGTTATTTAGGAAGAAGAGTCTTGCCTTTGTTAGGAGAAATTTGTATGTAACACACTTGACAACATTTGAGTCAATAAAGGCAGGCAGCATTTTCAGGAAGGCATTCAGGAAGGAAAATACCATTACTTCAGGTATGTGCATGGATGGAACCTAAAAATAGTTTTTGCATTTAGAGTTAAAGCAAAAATATTCCTTTCTATGCATACGCACATTGTCACACCCACTGCTACTAAATTTACTGAGAATTCTTAAAATAATGTGTTATCGGTTAAAATAAAAGAAAAGGCCATGACATTTATTATAAATAGCTCTTGCTACTTGACTCATTTCTGTTGTAATGGGGATATCAGTGCTAGGATTCTGATACCTCAATCTCAGAAGATGAAGAGGCATCAGTAGATCATCTGATTTATTATCAATGCCATACTACTCTTCTTATTTTCCAACACAGACCCATGCTTAATATGAATTTATCAATTCATATTTAAGCCTTGAATATATTTTTATTGGCCAAGAACACTCCAAATTATTGTTTCTCAAACTATCTGCAGTGAAAGACCTGTATTAGCTTTCAATCACTGAGTCAAAAACTATCCTAAAATTTAGGAGCTTAAATTTATAGTCCTACAGTTTCTATGACTCAAGAATCTAGGAGCAATTACCTGGTAGATTCTGGTTCACAGTTTCTCTTGACGTAGTAGTTAAGCTGTTGAGTAGGGCTACAGTCATCTGTGGCTAGAAAATCTGCTTTTAAGCTCACTCATGGTAGTTGGCAAATCTCCGTTTGTTCTTGACTTTTGGCCACATACTTTCACTTTTTGTCCTGTGAGCGTCTTCACAAGGCTGCTAACAACATGACCTTCCTTGTTTGAATAAGCCGAGAGAGCCTAAGATGGAGTCCATGTCTTTTGCAATCTTATCTTCGAAGTGACTTAACCATCACTTCTGCCATATGTTATTGATCACACAGGTCAATCTCCTTACAATATAAGATGTGGTGTGAATAACAGGAGACTGGGATTGTTGGTGGTCATCTTAGAAGTTGGCTGAAGACGTTTTTTCCTTTTTGGGATGTTCAACTTATCACAGATTGAATACATTTATTGGCTGTCCTTGTTTATGAAATATTGCTTCCACAATTAGACACATGATTCCAGGAGGAAGGGCATTTTTTCTTTCTCATGATTGTAATCTCATCACCTAGCAGAGTGTTTGGCACCTTATAGATATTCAATGACTTTGTTGGTAGAATTAATAGATATACATAGTATTTTTAAAGCTGCTAAAGCAAAGAAAATTCATAGCTTTAAATAAAAATATTATTTAGGGACTTAACATCTTGGGGTTAGGTTATATTAATTATACCTAAACTAAATCTGTTATGCCAAAGTTTAAACTTCTTTCCTCATATTAAAATCTCTATTCACATTCATCATCTGCAGTGTGCAAACATTGTATTATATTAGGAATGCACAGATAATATAGCATACCCCCACCAAATCAAGAGCGTAAACTAAAAGTAGAGACATAATAAGCACGAAACACCTCTTCAGGGGGTCTTCTGTAATCCTCCTCGTGTTTCCTCTGTTAAAGAAATGACAGCAAGTTCAAAATGGAGTTACTCATGCTAAGGTACCACACCACCAAACTGAAACCTAAGTTAATTACTTGTAAGATCTGATCGTCCAAGAAATGAAGAGGAAGATAAATAGCCAAATCTCATTAAACCAACATGTTTTTGTTTACGTCCCTACAAGGAAAGTAACTTTGAAATGGCCAATCCACTATTGCCCCTTTTCCTGCTTTTCTTCAAATTTTTTTGCGTGTAAAACTTACCCACTCAGTTTAGTTCATCAGAGCTCCCTCCTAATTTACAGACTGAATGCTGCCTGATTCACAAATCACTAATAAAAAGCTAATTAGATCTCTGAAACTCAATTTGTTGAAACTTTGGTCTTTGACACCTCTAACTCAGTCCCTAGCATATTAATCTGTTTTATTTTCATCACAGGATTTAGCCTGTTTGAGGCAAAATGGAATCTATTACTGTTTTCTAAGTCCTGTTTCAGATTTTCCGTGACGAGGTGTAAAATTCTGCTTTGTTTCATTATGGTTTCACTTAAACTCTTCTCAGCATTTTTTAATTACTGTTTCATTTTTACTCTGAGTCCTCATGCTCTTCCTAGTTTTTAAATTTAAATGGTGAAGCGACAATATGAGCACAAGATTCTTGTGTGTATTCAGTTATTTTGCTTTTATAATTTACATTACCTGATTTAGTTAAGGACTAAGTGATGTCAATGGTAGTTTTGCATGAATAGGGACTACAAATGAATCTCTTCAAATTAAATGAAAATTAAAGTGACATTTTCAAGGGCATTTGTACCGAAAATTGATCTGCTTTGCAATTATCCATAGGTAAAGTTACTTTTCAGTAGTCACAGAAATAACAGGTAGCCTGCTAACCCAAGATTAGTAGAGTAAACCATTTCCTTGGGATTTATAAAACTTTGTATTGGAGAAACATTTTTTTAAAAAAATTAATTTTTAGGCCGGGCGCTGTGGCTCACGCCTGTAATCCTAGCACTTCAGGAGGCCGAGGTGGGTGGATCACCTGAGGTCAGGAGTTCAAGACCAGCCTCGCCATCATGGTGAAACCCCACCTTAAAAAAAATAATAATAATAAAAAAATTAACTTTTAACTGTTCATTTGTTAATGTTGCTTGGCAGAGGGCTGAGAATAGACATTTAATGGAGTTCTGCTTGATGTTATGTGGTGAACTGAACACTTCATTTACTGCATGAATTCTTTCACTGGATCTTTAGAACAACCCTGCTTCGGCAGATGAGTGTGCCATTTTACAGCAAAGAAAACAGATGCTAAAGAAAGTGAGAGGATTCACCCAAAGTCATAGAGTCAACAAATGGATGAACAGAACCGCTCAAACTATGAATAACTGGTTGCTAGCTAATTGTTCAGGTCTGATTTGCAGCCCTTTCTAATGTGCAGTCTAATTTTGCCTGCGGTTAACGCAATAAACAGAAGGACACAGTTTCCCAAAGTATGACCTGAGGAAAGAACATTATCATGGAATGCTAATTGAAGTTATCTGGAAATGAAAAACAAAAAGTTGAGAGGGTAAGTTTGAAAGTTTGAGAAATGCTGGTTTGGACACAATTAAACTGATTTGAAACAACATTAAACAAAAAACCCTCTGGCACTTTTCAGAGCCTTAACAAGCAAATGCTTCCTATGAATAAATCTCAGTGTTAGTGTTTTGGTGGGGAGGGTGCCTCGGAGAGAGGGGATGGGGAGCCCGGCTGGGGTAAAGGCAGGTTCTGCTAAACTTTCCAAAGGTGTTTGATCATTTTATTCCCTTGGCAAATATCTTGTAAGACTGATGCTGGATGGATTACAGTGTGGGAAATATGTGTCTAAATTATGAGAGTAAAAACAATAAAATATTTTTCAGGGAGTTTGCCGTGAGGACTGCTAAATATATCAATTCGACATCACCATGTAGACATAAAGATGCTGTTTTCTAAGAAAAGCTTATAATAAGAATAGTGTGAGTTGGTATCAACGAATACTATCTGAAATCATTGCCCGAGGCACATTTCTTTTCTTTTCCCTTTTTTGGAGTCAGATGTTAAAGGCTAACACATTTTTAAAAGCAGCCACATATATATGGAAAATTAGAAAGTCACTGCTCATACCCAGAGAAAGATGCAGGCTCTATTTTTCTTTTTTCTTCTATGGTGTCCTGAGTCTATCAGTTCATCAGGTACCACTTAGTCACCTTGGAAAACGGAGAAATTGTTTCACACTTAGAATACCAGAAACAGTTTTTTGTTGAGACTTGATGGTTTCTAAATAGCTCTTCAGTTTGCTCAAATTTTAGGTTGATAAAATGTAAAAAAATAAAATAAAATAAAAAAGATATTGAAAAGTCAACATTAAGCTAACAACATTTTATTTTGCCAGATAAGAACACAACTATTATAAACATGGTGAATACATATTCATCATACTCATATATTTCAAGAATATGATATGTGTCGTATTGAAAAACTGAAAAATGCTGAGTGGATTTTAAGCATTCTCACACAAAATAGATAACTATGTGAGGTAGCAAATATGTTAATTAACTCAATTTAGCCATTCCACAATGTATATATATTTCAAACATCATATTGTATATGGTAAATATATACAATTTTATTTGTCAATTAAAAGCAACAACAACAAAAAGGTGGTGGGGGAATAACTTACTTTTGACTATCAAATTATTTTATGAAAGGAATACATTTGTTCAATTAAATTTATAAGGGATCATTGGTTGGGAATGAACTCCTGCACTACACTCAACAGACCAAGACAAAATGGGGCTATTTACATACACCTTTCAAACCACCAAGTAGAAATTAAGTCATTTATCTGACCCTCAGTGAAATCAGAAAAGAGAGATGATAGCCCATTCCCGGCAAGCTAGTTTAGCTAGTATGATAAGGAAGTCCCGTCTGCTTAAATCTTTCCAAACAAACAAACAAACAGAAATATCCTTTGAAACTACCAGTATGCTTTTGCTTTTTGATTCCGCTTTCCTCAGCTCTTTTCTGTTTATATTAATAAAAGCAAGTTTCTCTACTGGGCCCATCAGAACACACATTCTATTTTATGGAATGAGGCGTTGCTGCATTCTAGAATAGCAAATAAAAGCCAATTATTATCGTTATACTAAATTTGTTTAAACTTTGTCCTTTGATGCATTTTAACAAAAAAATAACAGTACAAAGAACATACATTTAGAATATGTTCTATATGTTAAATTGTATAGCCTCCTAAAATCTGTGTGGGTGTTGTGTATGTATGTATTTCATTTTGCCTCATACTTGTGAAAACTTTTTTTCTGTATAAGCTTGACTTCTGTGGTCTTGACTCTGGACCACAATTGAGAAACTACGTTTCTAATCTGAATCTCTAAACCAAAGTACCAACCCACAATCTCTTATTTGAAACTTTTGTTATTTTTCACAGTAGGGGAAAGAAATCTATATCTCAATATACAGTGTACTGTATAATTCTTAAAGATTATTAGACAACACTCTGGAATATAATACAGATATATTTATCTGCAGAAAAATATAGATATATATTAAAAATTGAATAAATGTAGACTATAAAAGGGTCTAATGTCAAGTTTACATAAGGATGCACCATCAAAACTACCTTTTGGTAGCCAGGCATGCTGGCTCACGCCTGTAATGCCAGCACTTTGGGAGGCTGAGGTGGTAGGATCATCTGAGGTCAGGGGTTTGAGACCAGCCTGGCCAACATAATGAAACCCCTTCTCTACTAAAAACACAAAACGTAGCTGGGCGTGGTAGCACATGCCTGTAGTCCCAGCTACTTGGGAGGCTAAGGCAGGAGAATCGTTTGAACCAGGGAAGCGGAGGTTGTGGTGAGCTGATCGTGCCACTGCACTCCAGCTTGGTGACAGAGCAAGACTCCCTCTCAAAAACAAAGAACTAACTTTTGGTTTTCAGAGCATTATTGAACCTATGCTGTGTACCCTGTTCCCAAGTGCCCCCCACCCACCAAGTATATCTGCCTTTCCATTAATCTAGCCTAAAAAAAAATTTAATCTCAGAATTTGTGAAATTCACATCAGCTATGCGTTATTGAGTTTACAAGCACTTTCCCTTATGATTCTGAGTATGGGATTTAGCAGTAATGAGTGATATTTGCTAGAAAAGGAAGATCGTAAATAATAGGTAACTTACTGCAAAAATTATTTTCACAACTACATTTAAGAATGTTTGACTGTGGGTCAGGTGCGTGGCTCACGCCTATAATCCCAGCACTTTGGGAGGCCGAGGCGGGTGGATCACGAGGTCAAGAGATCAAGACCATCCTGGTGACATGGTGAAACCCCGTCTCTACTAAAAATACAAAAAATTAGCAGGGCATGGTGGCGTGTGCCTGTAGTCCCAGCTACTCGGGAGGCTGAGGCAGGAGAATTGCTTGAACCCAGGAGGCGAAGGTTGCGGTGAGCTGAGATCCTGCCACTCCACTCCAGCCTGGGTAACGAGAGCAAAACTCCCTCTCAAAAAAGAGTGTTTGACTGTGAACGTTGTTTGTTAGTTAGAGACACGTGGCACAGTGATTAAGATAATGGCTGTGTACTGGCTTTCACCGCCCCTGTGGACTTTTACATTAATTGAGGAGACCCAGTGTTCTCCTGTTTTTCCCTAGATTCAATTGGAGTAAAAAAAAAAAAGAAAACTTGATAACTAAGGCAATACTCCAGTATAGATGTAAACTTTTTATCATTAGAATGTTATCTTTCTATCTTCTCACACATTTTTACAAACACAAATTCTTTCTTAATGGGTAATGAATACGATCAATTTAGCCATTGCTAAAAAAAAAAGGAAATGAGGAAGTAGGAGAGAAATGTTAGGCACCATTTCCAATTACATTGACTGTATGTATCATTGGCTCTAAGGAAGAATCTTAGATAAATTGCTATAACCAAGAACGACTGAGATAACATGTAATGCAGGCCAATTCTAAATATTTCTGGGACCAGGGACAAAAGCACAAGTGAAGGCCCACAGACCATATTTCATTACAAAGATTGAATTAAGCTGAGCTCACAGCCCAGCAACAGCCTTCATCCCAAGCCAGATGATTTGCTTGATTCAGAGGACCTGAGCACTGTTGCCTGTGAGTCTGCACAGTGGCTCGGCAGAGCAGGATGGAACTTGGTCCCAAGCGGGGGTTGAATCTGCCTCGGCCTAGGATGGGGACTGTCCCGTTCCAGCACTTCAGCTAGCCAGGTAGGCAAGTTTCCGTCTCCTGTCTCTTATTTCTGCCTCTCAAGAGCTTTAGGCAGTTCTAAGTGTGCGACCCCGGCTGTGGGACCCCGACCCACGGAGGCAGGCGCTCAATAGACTTGAGGCAGGACGCATGGTGACCGGTACCGACTTTATTGGGATCTCCGGGCGACTCAAGCGGGAAGGGAGGAATCGCGCGCGCTTTCTTTGTTCGGTTGACTTTATAGGGACAGAGGGCCTGGGGCGGTGGGAGAGCTGACCTGGCGGGTAGTAATTGGCTAGGTTGGTTGCTGGGCAGGAAGCCTGCCGGGCGGGAGCTTGTGGGACGGGAGGTTACGGAAGAGCTCGTGGGGCGATGGTGATTGGTTCAGTGGGCTGCTGGGCGGGAAGGTTGCTGGTCTTGGGTCCGACCAGGATAGAGTGAGATAAGGGACCCTCCCTGTGGGGGAGGAAGGGCCTTCTTTATCGGGAATTAGGCCCTTTCTGCATGGCTGGGGAACGGGGCCAAAAGTCCTCTACCAGACACTAAGCATCGATCAAAACTGGACCAACCAAGAAGAGAGGAGGAAATGGTTATTTTGGCAACCAAGTCTGTCTAAGTACCTCTCTTGGGGTGATTGGATGTTGCCAGTTTAAGCAAACTCCCCACTCCACCCGTGATTTCCATGGTGTCCTATCCAACATGGACTCCTGCGCTCTCTACCCTGTCCTCTGGCCTGAGGACACCCTCTTCTACATTTCTGTTTTGTGTAATTCCCACTTACTCAACAGGGTACCAAGCTGTCAAGAAAACTTTTTTATATGACAAAATACACAAACACACACACGCACAACATAAAAACACTGTTTTTGTATTTGTAAAACAATGAGTTTTTCTTGGTTGTGTCTAAAGACAGAACTGCTTAGAGGCATCAGTCTCTCCCAGTCTCTTCTGTCACACTTTTAAGAATAAAAAAGAGTGGGAAATACACATATATTTGGTATTCATTATCTCATCCTAATGGCTGGCTTGTGTTCAACGAAAATCTCTGATTCAACGAAGTGGTATGTCTTGAATGGAAGAATTATAGAGAAGGGAAATTTGTATTTTGTGTTTAGTAAAATGAATACAATATATAGAATTTAAGGAGTGGCTGCTAATATTGTCAGGAGGTGGTTTATATACTATTATAAAGATTTGCTCCTGACTGAAGTCATATATGTGGTCTTAATTTTCATGTCTATAAAGGAAAGAGTTGAGAATTTTAAACCGAGAATTAAAAACATAGGTACTTTAGGGTCTCTGTGTGTGTGTGTGTATAACTATAAAAGTGAATACATGTTTCAAAAGCAAGATGTGGGGGGTGGGGAGGAAACATATTTGTTACGTATTTGTCTATTTATAAAAGCTTTTTCTGCAGTTTGCGCAGCTTATTTTCTGTAGGTCAAGGAAACCAAATATATGATTTGTTTGTTGTTTAGATGTAAACCTTTCACAGAGAATCCAATAAGACAGACTGCATCACCCATGGTGTTGTTGGGGCTCAGAACACAATACCCTTGGGGTGCTGAGTACTTTGAACTGAAGGACATTAGAAAGGCCTCACAAGCAAGGTCTGTCTGACCTTCTCCAATCCTCCTGTCTCCCACCCGCCTTTCTCTACTGAAGCAAGTTATTGAAAGCAGAATGCAACTTCCCCAAGGCAAGTCAAAGAATTAGAACCCTTCTTCCCCAAAGCAAGCCATAAAACCTACAAAGGTCACTCTCTTCCCTCTCCCTTCTCCCTGATGATCTCTATCCCAGAGGGGTCCTGCCCCATATCTGGGATGGAGAAATGCTATGCTGAAGGACCAAGAAGAATATGGACAGACACGCTTTGTTGGGTTTTCCCCGTCAGTCCACTACCATAAGATCACACTGTTTTGGGTAGTCACATTTCTACCTGGCTGTCCATTCTTTATCAAATCTAAGCATTGAAAGATAGTTTTCCCTGGACCTTTAGATCTCATTTCTGAAATTTCCCATGTAATTTAAATACCTTTGTTATGCTTTTCTCTTTTTAATCTGGCTTTTGTTATAAGAGTGTTGGCCATGACACTTAGGATGGGTGTTGGAAACAAGTTTATAACTTTGGAAAAAATCCACATCAAGACAATGGATTACTCAGCAAGGCTAGTTTACTTCCTGCAGGAAGGGTGCAACTCACCAGAAGTCTTGCCACGAGAGCACACCTGAATGAGGGAGACAGGGACATTTGTAACTTTCATAATCTGACCCAATCGCCCTAATGCTGTGTTCGGTTTTCATTGGCCAGAATGGGACCTCACATTCTGTGCTTGATTCAATTGGCTAAAAACTTGGAAATTTTCTAAAGAAATAAAGGCAGAGGAGAACAAAGGAAAAGAGGATTAACTTGAGGAATGCTTAGAGAAGCCATAACATTTCCAGATAAGGCAGGAGAATAAGCGATGACCCAAGACTTGCCTGGGCTTGCCCAGGCATGTCAGGGCAAATATCTAGGATGAGGTGTAACAACTAAGAACACAGAATGCACTTATTTCTTTATTATGACTAGCAGCTACTTTAAGATGGTTAGCAAAAGCTTTAAAGTAAATAAACCTTTGAGGAAACTATATTTATTTGTAATAAACTAAGAGGAAAGCTTTGAAGAGGAACCTTTTATTTATTCTTATTTCCTCCAATGGGTAAGAAGTATTACACTTTTCTGTCCCTACAGTTTTCTCTATTTTGTATTAGTTTTTCAATTATTATTTATTTAGAGAATGTGAGAAAATTTACTTTATTGGCGAAATATTCTTACACTTGAGTAAGTACGAAGTATAACCACAAAGATTTACTGAGAGAATGAATCTATCTGACCTTAATTGTAATATCTATTACCATCAAAATGAAAGACAAACAGCATAAGATTGTTTGTATTCTAGACTTAATAGTACCTACTCCATAACTTTGTAGAAATCAGTGATGTCTATGCTGTAAGTTTTCCGAACTATAAAATGGAAATACTACTTTTGTCTGCTTTCCAGTCCTAAAAGCATGTGGACAAATGCAAACATTTGAAGTTCAAATGCATGCCTTCATTTTAGTCTCAGTAAAGTATTATAAACAGTTCTCATTGATAAGCGCTAATGTACAAAATTGTGTATACAAATTTTGATTTTTACAATGATTAGCCTGATTTCCAGCAAATATTTAAGAACTTTAGTTTTAAAAGAATGTTGGTGCTCTTCGAGATGCTGTATCTTTGCTCCACAGTTGGCACATGCCTACTATATGTGTCTGGAAAAGGGCGTTTTTAAAGCAAATCATGTTTGAGACTAATGCACATTCCTTGTTTTTAGTGAATTGAATGCATTATATACACTAAAAGATGATGCTGATTTCAAAGATGCTGCCATTCCCTAAAACATTTTCAGACCTCATCCTTTGTAGCTAGCTGGCAGCGTATTGTTGGTAAATAATTTTAATGTAAGAGACTCTTTGAGTATGGGTTTTCATTTAAACAACTTAAACTACTTGGAGGGCTTCTTGTGAACAAAACAAGGTGGGTAATGCTGCCTTTATTCAACACTGATGTGAGTTTTCCTAGTAGCATTGAGACTTTGATGTGTTACACAAATGAACTCTTCAGACAGTAAGAAAGGGGAGTTCTGAAATGGATAGTTGATGACAGAATCATTTTTTGACTACTTTAACTGGCAGTATTTCTTTTAGATGAATGACAGTGAACGTGGCAAGGTTTGGGATATTTGACTAAAGGACAGGAAAATAAAATGTTTCAAAGTATTGTGATTATAAGAGAAATTTGGAGTTGGTTGAAGCCACGGAATCTCCTATTGCAATCTTTGTAATTTACAGGTGATACCACTGAGACTCAGAAGAGTTAAGTGATTTAACCAAATCCATGTGTTAAGATTAGAATTGGGGCTAGTCAAGGTACTTGAGACAGTATGTGAATGATGACAAGTTCACTGGGTTCTCTCTCAAAATAAGTAAGCTTTATACAGTTACACCTCCTAAATGTTTGGTGATAGGTACAGATAAGTGCTAAAGAATGCTGTATTTTTTTAATTTTAGTTTTCATCATTTGGGTTTATACAAATAAATTCAAGAGCTTTAAATTTTTCTATGCACTGAAAAATCCTAGAGGATCTTTTACCTACAATAATCTATCCTAATAAACTATAATGCTATTTTCATTCTATTTTAACTTATATGTTTATTTGATATATATGGTTTGAACTTTTCTTTTTGATGTGTACATTGGAGGAAAATAATTTTAATCTCATTATTCAGAATTATGTTTATAATTCATTTGCTGAAGACATTTATATTGCTCAATACTTGCAGTCATTATAATTTCTAGTTCCTAAACTCACAAGCAAGAAATGTCATATTATCTTTATGTCATTAAATCAAACTGAATCTGATTTCAAACCTTATCTTTTTTGGCTGTTAAGAGAGCCCACCTCGGTTGTTCTAACAACATCCATCCACCTCTTTAGAGCAACTGGGAAATTTAGGATTTCCCTGGATGACTGGAAAATGAGGGACAATCTCTGTGACTCAGTCAAGTACTACTATGATGACACCCTCCGTATCTAAGAACACTTTTTCTTTTCTTAGAAATTATTTTCAATTTTGGTTTAGGAGAGACATGTATTTATTACATAGGTGTATTGCATAATGGTGGGGGTTGGGCTTCTAATGTACCTATCACCGAAGTATTGAACATTATACCTAATAGGTAATTTTTCAAACTTCACCCTCTTCCCACCCTCTCACCTTTTATAGTCTCCAGGGTCTATTATCTTCTTCTTCTTCTTTATGTCCATATTTATCCATTGTTTAACTCCTGCTTATAAGTGAGAATATGAGATATTTGATTTTCTGCTTCTGAGTTAGTTCACTTAGGGTAATGGCCTCCAGCCACATCCACATTGCTGCAAAGGACATGATTTCATTTTTCTTTATGCCAAGCCCACTGCTTAAAGGTGAATAGTGCCAGTCATAGGGATCTTTGCTAAGCCCTTCAGGAACAGACTCTCTGGACATCTCATGTCTCAGCCAACCTCCCCCAGTTCTTCCACCCCTCAGGTGGTTCAGCAGGTGCTGGGACATGGATCCCTGTTAATCATGGGACCAGCAGATCTCCATCCCCTTCCTAGTCAAGATAACCTTATTTCTCTTCTTTGATGCTTGTGGTCCCCTGCACCTTCTCCCAATTATTTGCTTCCCTCTCCAACCTCCAGCATCACCCCTCAGTAAGCTGTGCCTTTTGAAAACAAAAGCTGGAAAAAGAATTTATCTTCAAGTAACAAAAGGAACACAAACTCTGGCTACTTGTTGGAATGAGGAAGGAGAGGAATACAGCCATGAAAACACAAATAGATCTGCTTTTTTTCTAATCCTTTTGTAGCAGTGAAAACAAAACACAAAATAGTATCTCAACAAATTATCCTGTCACATGCTCCACACCCCAGACTGGAATATGGATTGGTATTTCTCTGCTACTACAATAGCTTAGCATCAGAGGAAGCACTGAGATGATGCAGTACCAATTCTTTATTTTACTTATTTATTTCTTTATTTTTTGAGATGGAGTCTCGCTGTGTCGCCAAGGCTGGAGTGCAGTGGCCCAATTTTGGCTGGCTGCAACCTCTGCCTACCAGGACTATAGGCGCTCACCACCACACCTGGCTAAATTTTGTATTTTTAGCAGAGATGAGGTTTCACCATATTGGTCAGGCTGGTCTTGAACTCCCGACCTTGTGATCCACCTGCCTGGGTCTCCCAAAGCGCTGTGCTTACAGATGTGAGCCACCGCACATGGCTCTAATTCTTTATTTAACAGGAAATAAAATTAAGGATCAGAGTGGGATATCTTGCCATTAAATACTTTGTTACCCAGTGAAGTTAGTACTATTTACCAGCCCAGCATTTTTTGCATCATTAAAATTCAAAGGGTTTTTCTTGTAAATAGGAATAAATGATTCTAATGAGAGCTGAAGTATTTTTTAAAGCGCCAACACTGCCAAAGTGAGCAATAGTTTCAGAGTAATTTGTGCATAGCTCTTGCCTTGACCTGAACCCTAGTTAAACCAATTAATAGAACATTGGGAAATCATATCACAATAAACAACTTATTTTCATCACAAATTGCTTCAAATTGGAATTCCCCTCTTACCTCTCCACCCCACCTTATACACGTTGCAAAATAATTGAAATGTTTATACAATAGTAAGTAGTTTTTGGTATATTTTCTTTGATGATGAAATTTTGAAAATGGGGGTCCATTTTCCTACGGGACCTCCTTTACCCATTCTTACCTATGGTGACTTAGGGTGAATAACATGTTCAGTGTGTCACCTTCTTCAGAATTCTTGGGAAAAGAAAAGAGAGCCTGTTGTTATTAAACTGTATATGGCAAAAGAAAAACAAGGTCAGAATTGTTCACTTAGACGTGAAATTTGTTGTTGTAGGCATCTTGTGTTGCTCTAAAACGATCCTGAGGCTGAATAACTTATGAAGAAAAAAGGTTTATTTGGCTCACAGTTCTGATGGTCAGAACATTCAAGATTGGGTGCCGGCATCTGGGGAAGGCCTCAGGCTGCTTTTGCTCACAGTGGAAGGTGAAGGGGAGCTGTGTGCACAGAGGGCACATGGGGAGAGAGGAAGCAGGGGAGGGGAGGAAGGAGCCAGGCTTTTGTGATTGACAACCTGCTCTTGAGGGAACTAACAATGAGAATTCTTTCACTCCTCCCTCCAGCTCCTCAGTATATTAACTTATTCATTAGGGATCCACCCTCACCACCTGAACACCTCCCATTAGGCCCCGTCTCCAACTTTAGGAATCAGATTTCAACGTGAGATTTGATGAGGACAAAGAAACCATATCCAAACTATAGCATTTAATATAAAAGTCGGCTAAGGATTTTTGATAGCCAATCTAAACAGATTCAAAATAACAGAGAGAATTCAGTATTTAATCTTTAAATTTTGCCACAATAACACACTTTATTTGTCTTTATTTATTTTTTTATTTTAGACAGGGTCTCGCTCTCTTTCCCAGGCTGTAGAGTAGTGGTGTAATCTCAGGTCACTACAACTTTTACCTCCTGGGTTCAAGCGATTCTCCTGCCTCAGCCTCCCAAGTAACTGGGATTACACGTAGACGCCACCAGGCCCAACTAATTTTTGTTTTTTTCAGTACAAATGGGGTCTTACCATGTTGGCCAGGCTGCTCTTGAACTCCTGACCTTAAGTGATCTTAGAGGAGGCACACCTCAGTGATCTTTGGGAGGCACACCTCAGCCTCCCAAAGTTCTAGAATTACTGGCACGAGCCACCATGCCTGGCCTACTTTAAACTATTCTTTTGCTTTCATTTTCAGCTTCAATGTTTTAGTTATGACCGTTATACAGCAGTTACTAGTTGCATGTTAATTTTAAAAAGTCATTATTAAGCTCTAAATTCTCCAATTAACGCTTTCAAACACTGACCCATCTTGTATAAAAGGGGCTTGAGAGGAATTTCCAGGTTTGACCCTCGTATTATTAACAAAAATATGTCCAAATATGCAGCTATGGATTTTACTAAGTTTCATGGCAAAATAGTGAACTTCTGAAATGAGATTATATATAAATAAGATGGCCTAGCAAAGTACTTATATATAAAATTTAGATTTTAGGCAATTATGCAGGGAGCCAAAGATTTGGCCATATATGTGTGTGTGTGTGTGTGTGTGTGTGTGTGTGTGTGTGTGTATTTATATATATATATGACCAAATATATATGTGTATATGTATACACACACACACACACACACACACATATATATATATATATATATATAAAAGCAATCTTGGCTCACTGCAACCTCTGCCTCCCAGGTTCAAGCATTCTTTTACCTCAGCCTCTTGAGTAGGTGGGACACAGGCACGTGCCATCACATCCGGCTAATTTTGTGTATTTTTAGTAGAGATGGGGTTTCACCGTGTTAGCTAGGATAGTCTCAATCTTCTGACCTCGTGATCCACCCTCTTCAGTCTCCCAATATTTTTAAATAGAGTTTTACTCATTTAAATTGCTAGCCTGAATAGAGTCATTGTAATCTTTCACAGTAATAGAACTACAAATAATAAAGAATAGTACAGCCAGACATAGGAACATTTTGTCAAGTTTGAAGTCAAAACTGTATGTTTTTCAGTTTCATAATGGTTACATAGAAAATACATTTCTATATGGCTAATTTTCACTTAATTTCCTACAAGTTGCCCGATGTTACAAAGAGTAACTATAATTTTATCTTTAGGAATGAATTATTTTGATGCGTGCAATACAGTTTTTAGATATTAAATATAAATGTATGCATAATAAAAAGTAATTATAGAGACAGGTCGTAGGTTGGTCAGTGTGCTCATCACATCTTTCCCATACTTCCAAGCATTTTGCTATCTGGCTTCAGAGTTTTCTCCACTAGAAGTGGTGTTGTTGGGCTTGACCAAATGTTTATTTTGGCCAATGGAACGTGGACAGAAATGAGGGGGTCTAGTGACATGCCAAGAAAAAATGTAAGCTCCAGGTAGTCGCTGCCTCGTTAACTTGGTCCCCTAGAAAGAACACACATGAATAAAACATTAACCCCGTTGTCCATCTGTAGCTAAGCCCACTGAACGGCAACCTGAAGCAGAACACGGTATAGTTCAGCCGAACTACAATCAACAACAGTCTCCTAAGCATGGGGATATGCGCTTCCTCTATACTACTGGAACTTTGTGATTGTTAATTATGCAGCATTGTTGTAGCAATAGAATAAAGTTAAAACAAACAACAACAAAAAACAATTCATGGTGAAATAAATGTATAAACGATTTGGGTAGAGACTTAGTCCAAAATACTTTCTGTCCCAGTGTCATTCTTAGCAGTATGATTTGAGCAAGCCATTGTGGTTCTCAGATTTATTAACTGTAGTGAGAATGTTTAGATGGGGTGAATTCTAAGATCCATACACTTTCAATAAAGTAAGAATGCCTTTTCATTCCAAGAAAAATTATAAGTACCCAAAGATAAATATTTCATAAGTTGAGTGTCTCTAGAGAATCATTATTGCAAGTTACATGTTACTATCATTTAGTCATTCAGTGGTTACTTTAGAACGACTATCATGAGCTCAGAATTATGTCAAGCACTATGAGGGATCGTAGGATGAAGAGGCAATGTCGTCTTCACCTGTATGAAATTAAAAACCTAAGGGGGGCATAGCAATACAGAGAAAAGTCTAACGGTTATAAAAGTGCTCCTAACTAAGGGTTTTAAGAGGGTACTCTCCATCTGGAGAGATTAGAAAAAGCTCTTAGGAGGAGATGGTATTTGAACTGGATCTTGGTGGATATCATTTCAACAGGAAGATATTTATTGGCATTTGCTGATAGAAGGAAGGGCTTGGAAGCAGGAGAGAAGAAAATTTTTAAAATGGTAAGTTTTTTTTTGTTTCAGTGGGGTATACTATGTCATGGACAGGATGGAAATATGGCTGAACAGAGAGGCAGGGGCTATATTTTTTGAGGATTTTGATTTCTATGTTCAGAAACTCAGAATTTATCATGTAGAGAATGATTACTAAAATACTTTGAAAAAGACAGTGTCTAATGGGTGTTTTAGAAAAATCTAACTGGTAACGTGCAGGGAAAAAAGAGATGAGTAAGACTCAAGAGAAGATGGCCTCAGAATGGGAGCAGTTTTACATGGGCCTGAGCTCAGATGGCAGTGGGGGGTGCGCATTTCAAACACAAAACCCAGCAATGTGCATTTGTTTTCTTCTAGGAAGAAGAGAGCCTGTTGATAAGATAACATGATGCAGTTACTTAAAACAGGCTTTATAGTGCTACTAGATTTTAAGAAAACAGTATTTAAAAATGAAATTAATGGATTTCGGTAATTATCTTGAAATTTTAATGTGCATAAGAATTCCTGGGTTCTTATGAAAAATATAGATTTCTGGATTTCAACTCTAGAATTCTTGAAACAGTAGGTGTTCTGACAGACCCATGAATCTGTATTTTAATAAGTACCTCAAGTTATAAGGAAGCAGGTGGTCTGCAAATCACTCTTTGATGCCGACTGGAGAACATAATATTAATAATAAAAGGAAACATTTATCATCCACTTCCTGTGTATCCAACACTTGGCTAAGTGCATATATACATTACTACCTTTCATCCTCATAGTAAGCCTAGGAAATGACTATTAATATTATTTTCCAACTAACTGAAAATCAAAAGTAGGAGGGGTTCAATAGCTCTTTGCAAGTCACAGAGCTGTTAAGTGATGAATTCAGGATATGAACCAAAGACTGTCCAACCTCAGAACTCACATCGGAGAAGTTCATGATATTAAAGACTGCAGCTTTTGTCTTTTCTCTTGTACATTCTTTTTTTTCAAAAGTTTCAACTGATTGGGACCAGTGCCACATTTAACAAGATTGCCTGATTAAATTTACTCCAGTAAAAAATTTCATTCCTAAGTAGAGAAAGACCAGCTGGAACATAATCAGTCATCATAGTGGGATGCCCTAGATATGAAGATGCCCATCCTACCAAGAATAATACATATGCACATAGCAGTAATTCCAAAATAAATATAGAAAATTTCTACAGCATGTGTTATTATAACCATTTAAGCAAAAACACAAGAACTTTAAAGTGGGACATTATCATTGCCTTGAACATTTTTTTCCTCCCTGTCTTAAAATTGACATCTCAAAATAAATTCGTGGTCTTGAAGCCCAAGAATTAATTGTCTGAAGGAATGGCCCGCAATAAAACACGATAAAAGTCAGATTTAATTTTATTCTTCTTAACTATCTTTTGGCCCAAACTAGTGTGTCTTTTTAGACGGAAAGGCCACTCATTTATCTACATTTCCTATGATAATGGAAACATAGTAGCTTATGTTTCTTCAAGATAAAAAAATGAGGTAAAATACGTTGTGAGTCATACTCAAAGTCCAATCAACCCACCACAGATGTTAATGCTCTCCACTTTGACAAACAGGCTTAAGAAAGGAATCATTAATATAAATTTTCGTCCTAAAATTGAAGAAGAAAAAAATACAACAAATTTTCCATGAGTTGGGGTGGCAATTAATATTTGTCATCAGCTGTAATTTTCCAGTTTAAGACCCAACAGCTCTTCACTGTGAGTTTATTTGTTCTGGAAGACAGTGACTGAGGAACAGGTGGTGGTGGTAGTGTATGTCCGTTTGAATTGATACAGCGTTTTCATTTGCTTTTTTATCAGTGCTGTTTTTTCATATAGTGATATTGTCCCTAGAAGTGAAGATGATAGTGTTAGAAAGATCTCCTTTTAATTTCAAACTTATTAATAAAAGTCAGTTTATCAAGTTTTTATTGTTTGTCTAGGCCTTTTGGAAATGGCTTTTGTTGAGAGTTTATTCAAAATCAGCTGTTTCTCAGACACAGTGCTAAACTGTGTGCAGGACAGCAGTGGACAATGATTTCTCTGCTTTACTTTCCATCTGTTTCCATTTGCTGTGTACCTTCTTATGTCTTTCAGGAATTTATTAACCCCCCAGAAAAGGAAGGAAAATGAAAAGCCTACTTGATACCAGAGACAGAAAGTTTAGCATATAATAAGGAATATAAACAATGAAATCAAAAAATTAATCAAATTAAATTAAAAGTTAATTTTAAAAATTTTATTTAAAAATTACATTAAATTGAAAACAATGCCATATGCAGAAGTTGCAGATTTTTAAAAATTTCTTTTAAAGAATCATGCATCACAGGTGCTAGACATTTGGCCCTGACATAAGGTACATTAGATAACCCTTCACTTCCCATTCCACATATGTTCTCTGATGGCTACACTTGGAAACATACTTTTTGATTGCCTGATAATCTGGCAGCTTTTTATAGAAATGGAAGACTGAGAACAGAATTGAAAAATTATTCTATACTTACAATTTTTATTGGTAAATCAAAGGCAATCAACTGAAACAGCATAAAACTAATGTATAAATATAAAAAGTGAATAAAACTGAATACATTTACACCAATAACATTTTTACAAGTAGCCAAAAATAGCTACAAGATAAAAAGAGTCTATTCTTAATAACAACATATCCAGCATAAAAATGGACAGAACTTACATGGAAAAACTATAGAATATTAGTATTTTTTTTTATAACAAGCTTGCATGAATGATACATAACACAAAAATATTCAATTGCAAATATGTCAATTTATTCCAAATGTACTATAAATTTAGCATAATTTCACTCAAGATCCCAATTAGGTTTTTCTTGTAAAAATGAACAAATTTTTAAAAGCGCAAATTGTGTCTTAAGAAGAGTATTTGAGGTACAATTTAAAATGTATCTTATACATTATTAATGAATGCAATGTGGTATAGGCGCAAGTCTTAACAAGCATTTAATTGGAATGGAAGAGGAAATCTGGAAATGGAACGTAATATATATAAAACTCAAAATGTAATGAGGTAACTCTTGATTAATAGGAAACTAAATATTTGGTATTGGAATAATTGGTTAATCATTTAGGAAACATGTATTAAGAGTTCCTTATCTCATAGTACTTTATTGCCATTAGATTTGAAAAGGATGAAAGACAATGCTAGCTAATATTAGTCAGCTGAAAAACTTGAGCAAGAATTTGGCAAAATGTATTAAACATTTTAAGTCACATAAGAAACTAATAATTTATTTTATAAGAATTATAGTAAGAAAAACATTGAACAAAAGTGAAAATATTTATGTATAAAAATTTAGCATATTAGAACTGACTAAATGGCCAATAGTGGAGAATTTTTTGATAAATTATGGCAAATATTATGCAATGGAATATTATGTAATTATTTAGAATGAGGACTGGAATGTTTATTCAATCCTGTTTATTCGATGTACCAACATTTTCTTGTGCATGTAAATATAATTTTAAAATATTTCCAAAGCACATACCTTGAAGGAAATACATAGAAATTTTAATACTAGTTATCTCTTGATTGTACAGACATTTACATTTTTGAGAACTCTTTTTTTTTTTTTTTTTTTAGACGGAGTTTCGCTTTTTTTTCCTTTTTTGGTTTGCAATGGCGTGATCTCGGCTCACCGCAACCTCTGCCTCCTGGGTTCAGGCAATTCTCCTGCCTCAGCCTCCTGAGTAGCTGGGATTACAGGCACGNGAGACGGGGTTTCACCATGTTGACCAGGATGGTCTTGATCTCTTGACCTCGTGATCCACCCGCCTCGGCCTCCCAAAGTGCTGGGATTACAGGCTTGAGCCACCGCGCCCGGCCTTGAGAACTGTTTCTATTTTTTATTCTGCTTATATGAATTTTCTTATTTTCAAACACAAATATGCTCTGCTTTTAAAACTAAAAGGGAACAAAAATATTCATTTTTTCTCCATTCTGGAAAATGAAACAGATAAAAAATCAAGAAAATAAATATCCCTCAATTCAATATAAACTTTCATTGTCATTTTGATGACTTTTCTACCCACATGAGACTTGTGAGAGTAAATTCCCAAATTATCAGTACCAGGATTCATTCACTAAGTTATAAAAACCATTTGGTATCTCAGGGTAACACAGGGTAAGTGAAGGCATTTGGCTTGGAGGATCTTAGGAGATTCCACTAACTATGTAACATCTATTTTGCTGTGAAAGTTAGGCAACATCTTTGCACAAGGAAAACAGAGAGAATGTTTTTAAAAACTTCACTATACCATATCCTCTCCAGTCTCTTCCAAATATATCTTTCTTTGGTCATCGTCCACAGAACAAAAGCGTAAGTAGAAATGTTTCTGATGTTTTTCATGTCACAGGCATTAACTTCCATTGGATATGGCATGGGCAGTCACTTGGACATTCCATGCCAGGCATTTCAAATCTTAGATGATATTGATCATGATGCAAAGATCATGTACAAGCACTCTCCAGCCAGTATGTCTGGATTGAAATTCTAACTTTGCCTGTTAGCCAGTTGTGCAAATCTGAGTACTTTATACATCAGTTTTCTAATTTTCAGTCCGGGAATCTGGATTTTATATGAATTTTTCTGATTTTTAAATGTCAAATGAAGTTTCCTCTGTAAACACCATACTGTTTTAACCAAGTACATACATAGGCAACTAACTCTGGGGACTAAAGTTATCAACTTTATTGACCTTTTGAGGCTTTCAGGATAAACTTTAAACTACATGGGTTAGCATGAAAGATCCATCTTTGATCTGGTTCTGTCTTTCCTCATCTATTTCTTCAAACTTTCTAGGCAGCTCTCAATCCTTCATGCACAGTACACTCAACTCAATGCTTTTGCATGTCATATCCTTCTGTCTGAATTCTATCCCGACTTGTTCCTTTTCTGAAAAGCTCTTATGTAGGACCCAGGCATCATGTTCCCCAGGAAGCATTTCTGACTTTCACTGTTAGTGTAAGCTGTATTTCCTTCTTAGATTTTCACAGACCCTCATATGTATTGCTCTATCATAGCACGTAGCAAATTATATATCTGCCTCTCTAAACTGCAAATTCTTCATACTAAACATGAACTCTCTACACTAAATTATATATTTATTTCTCAACACTAAACTAAAAAGTCTCTTTAGTAAATTATATATATCTATATACATCTATATATAGAGGTATATATCTCTCTCTATATGTCTCTATACTATATATATCTATATATCTATACTAAACTACAAACTCTTTGAAGACAGGCACTGCATCTATTATTCTAAGATTCTCGCACAGTTCTTTGCCCCAAATGGATGTCAACACATTCCTTGTGTTTCCCCCTCTTTGTACCTGGCAAAGATAATCAAATTCGCACTTGTTTATTTCTCACCATCCTAAAGTATGGCTTGTTTTCCGATCTTTATATTAACTGTAGGTTCCCTAATGTAATAACACAAATGACCAAATACTTATCACTTTATTATTTCTTCAAGGTCAACTATTTGGTTCTATTTATGATACTGCACAGAAGACACATAAAACATAAAGGATTCTGAGTGTTTAATCATGAGTATTCTGTTTGCTTGTTTGCTTTCTTCCTGTTTGCTATCTGTTAGGTTGACTGTTAAGATGGAGAGAATCTAAAGTGAAAAGGATAGAAGAAGAACCACTAATAAAGAACATGAGTAATCTATAAATCGGATAAAAGTTGTTTTGAATATTTGAGAATTGACTACCTAACACTACTGCAACTCCTCTTCTTAAGAGCAAATCACTAAAGTGTAATAAACTGCTTTAAACTCCTACTAGTAAAGATATCGCCCAGTCATTTACATATAAACTCTAAAATTAAGACTCACAAACAATTATCTAATCTCAGTTAGAATTAAACTTTTTTTTATTCTGATGTTCTTAGGAGATATACAGTAAATCAAAGGAACAAATAGCTGAAACATAAAATATGCTTATATTTTATTCCAGAAAGATAACATGAACCTGCAGAACCTGGGCCTTCTTCAATTTCACTATAGTCCACTTCCTTGCCTAGCTCTCGGCATTAAAGCATGGCTGCCCAACATCTCATCACAATCTCAAGGACCTATGTAGCTCTAACTCTATTAATAGAGTTTCTCATCACATTCATTCAGGACTGTATCATCAGAATCATCCGGACATGTTTATTAAAAATGCAAATTCACTGGCACTATTCCAAACCTACTAAATCATTTTCTGAATATTATCAGCAAAAATCTTCACTTTTTCACCAGTTCTCCAGGTGGTGATTACTCACACTACAGTCTGAAAACCACTGCTACAGATGGGGGAGAAAATGCTATGTAGTGCTGCATAATTCTGGAAAAATTATACAAAATGAAAAATAATATCAGTTACACAAACCCTGAATCATGAGTCATAATTTTACTTGTTTTTCAACAATGAAAAGCACAAATATTTTATTAATATATCAAAATACAGGTGTATATATATACACACACACACACACACACACACACACACACACGCATACACAGACACATATATACACACACAGAGAGGGGAAAAAAACTTGTAATAAAGATATTTATTGCTTTCTCATCAGATTGTGCTCCCGTTTGCATTTTTTCCCACTCAACACTTAGGGTAGAATTCAAAAAAATCTGTTCTTTTAGCTTAAAAAATAATTACGACAGACTAGTTTCTTCCTTGAAATTAGCGCATTTTTTTTTTTTTTTCATGAAATGACTTCCTACTTCCAACTTTTGCTTCATCTTCTGGCAACTATTTATATTCTTTAAATGAATTATCAGCATGCAAACCTCCTGTTATTTTTCCTGGTTTAAAAAAGCCTCTCTCGACCTCACTGACTCCTCAAGCTACCACTTGTTTCCCCTCCTCTGCTGACAGCAATACTCCATCAAAGATTTGTCTATACTTAACATTGAAAAGTTTCCCTTTACCTATTATTTTTTCAATGCATCTTATGCCCGCCAAAATGCTGTTATCAAGGCTACCAGTGACTTCCATGTTGCTAAAATCTATGGTCCATTTTATTGTATATGATCTGTCAGTAGAATTTGACGAAACGGATGTATTTAAACACAACTTACCTAAGGAGTTTTTTTCTCTTGACTTCTAGGACACTGCACTTCCCTGGTCTTATTTCCTGACAATCTGGTCTCTCTCAGGATCCTACTTATAAAATCTCTGCGGCTCCCTGACCTCTAAATTTTGGGATGATTTTCAGTTCGGTACTTAGATTACCTCTCTTTTAGTTAATTAACTCTCTTCTAGTAAAGCTCTAGAAGTCTTATCCAGACTTAAGGCTTTAAATGCCACCTGTATTTTGCATATTCCTAAATTTATATTTGCAATTCTCCCCTGACTGTTTGATTCACACGTCTAGTTGATCACTTGGAGCTTCACTTGCATGTCTAACAGATATATTAAATGGGACAGACCTCACACTGAGCTCTCATATCCTTCATCTTTAAATCTACTTCTTGTGTAGCTTTCCCCATCTCTGTAGATACCATATTAATCCTGTCAGATACTCTGGAGACCTTCTTGACTTTTTCCCTTCTTTTATCAGCTTACCTCTATCCCATCTGCAAACCCTTTTGGCGCTGTCTGCAAATGTGTCACACTCTGACCACTTCTCATCACTTCCACTGCTTCTACTCGAGTTCAGGCCTTCATCGTCTCCCACTTGAACTAGGAAAATAGCTTCTAAACTCCTGTTCATGCTTCTGCCTTTATTTCCCCAAAATCATACTCAATGCAACAGCAGCAGTGATTCTTTTAAAATATAAGTCATCACTTCTCTTCCCCAAATCTTCCAATGGTTTTCCATCGCATTCAGAGAGATGAAAGTCATCAAAATGACCTATAAGATCTTGAGTAGCATATATTAGTCATCTATGACTGCATAACAACTTGCCCCAAAATGTCACAGCTTAAGACAACAAACATTTACATATCATAGTTCCTGTGGGCCAAGAATTTGGGTGCAACTTAGCTGGTTTCTCTGAGTCAGGGTCTCTCATAAGGTGTCTGCTGAGGCTGTGGTCTCCTGTGAAGAATCCCCTTGTGGAAGATCCTCTTCAAGTATTGCTGATGAGGATGTTGGCAGGTTTCACTTCTGTTGGATGGGGGTCTCTCTTCATTCTTGCCATGGCCCTCTCCTTAAGTCAGCTCATAACACAGTAGCTGACTGCCATCAGAGGGTGAACAAGGAAGTAAGAGTACATGAGCAAAGTTGGGACTATCGGCTTTTTGTAACCTAATCTTGGAAGTGATTTCTCATGATTTTAGCTCTACTTTCTTCATTAGAAGCAAGTCACTAGGTGCAGCCCACACTCAAAGTGTGAGTGTTAAACAAAAACATGAATACCATGAGGTGGGGTGCATTAGATCCAACTTAAAAACTGCCTACCAGAAATAAACTGCACACCCCCCATTATATATCTTAATTTATGTCTTGTGACTTTCTGCTTGATCACACTGCTTCAATTACACTGGCTCCTTTGTTATTCCAAGTGTGAGTCATACACTTTCATGTCATTTGGTGCAGACATGTAAAGAGATGTTTGACTTTTAAAGGTTACATCAAAGTTCTAAGAAGTTATCTGAAGCAACAAGGATGGTGGTGATCTCATATCAACATCATAGGAGTCCATTGTTGTCTTGAAGTCAGTGGCATCTGTAGAGTCTTGTTGCTGAGAGTGGGCTCTGTAACATATTACCATGAACTTATAGCATCATGCATAATGAAAATTATCTCAGGAGTCATATTGAGCTGGATTTGTGAATTTCAGGATTCTCTTGGCCAGTACAATTCTATTAACAGGGAGGAAGTGAATCTCTATTATCCCAGAGTTTGTGTATTGGTAAAGACAAGAATTTCATGATGGCTGCAATGCTCAGAATGATCAGAGGAGAAATACTGTGTAAAACTTCAAAGAACAAAAATCAAATGGAAAGCAAAACCAACATACTATTCATTAAAAAAGAAGAGGCAAAAAAAAAAAAAAAAAAAAANGACTCCTATACAAATTAACCAGATTGAGCTTCACAGAAACTTGAAGCAGCGTCTACAGACAACCCCAAGAGTCCTCATAAATGAAGTGCAAAACTTGGTATGAAAAGATATGAGTAAATAATCCATTGTTATAGAGGCAAAACTGGAGATACAGCCCTGAATTGTAACTATAAAAACAGTCCACATTAATAATCTGTTTTGATAGAACAGTGATAGGAAGTGAAAAAGTCTAAAAAAATATTAGAATGCCATTTTGGTAGAATGTTTGTCTTTCTTCTAGTACGTCTTTCATTAGTACCTCCTTACAAAGGTTGGTTATGTTACTATACACTCAGACAAGGATCAGGCTTTGTGGGTTTTCAACGCACTTTATAGATGCTTCATAAATATTAAATAATGAATTTCAACTCAGCAAGCAATGACAAGATCTTCAATAGCAGCACTACATTTTTCTGACCATTACATTATATACAAATAAATGAATTTTTTAAAAAAAGGCTGAATGGGACATTTATTTAAAGTATATTTTCTTCATTATTTTAGTATATCCTATAAAACAGTCATAGCTCATTTATTATGAAATCATGTTTTCTACTTAAATACCAACATAATCTTTGAGTATTATAATTGCTAATTTAAGTATCAAATGCTAAGAAAGAATACTTTTTAAAAATAATTTTGCTATGTATTTTAAACGTCTAGAGCTTTAAACATTTTTATTCTGAAAAAATTTTACAGTAAGTTAGATTAGTAAAGCAAACTTACCAATTTCTATATAGTACACAAAGAAGAAGGTTTTAAATATTATATATTAACAGAAAAGGGCCAGTTTTGATTAAATGTATCTACTATTTGCTAATCATATTCTGAGTCCTCTTTGCCCACCATTGTTTACCTAACATTTTAAAATTAAATAGAAATGCATCAAAATCTATGCTATCCATTTGAAATTGATAGTTTATATTCAGTGTAAAAGGGATAAAATTTATAGTCCTGGGTGACAATTTTATGTAACAAGGCATGAGAATGTAAAATTCCATTCAAATTCCTTTCTTATCACTATTCATGAAAACAGCATTTCTCAGCTGGGAAAGCTAACAGTGATATTACATGGTGACATTATTTCAGAAGAGTTGTCTACGATGCAGAATATCTAATTTTTTCACACATGAGTAAGGACTATGTAAAATTTAGCATTTCATTTGCATTCTATATGCAATATTTTAAAGGGCAAGGTTAAGTATTTTTGAAGTACTATCATAACCTAAAATTAATTGAAAAACTAGAATTTAATATTTATGTACCTCTTTTCTTCCAAGTCTTTTCAAATAGCTTTGCCAAAAATAATAGTTTATCTTCATATACTAAAGATACAAACACCATTATTGCTGCCTTAGTAAGAAGAAAACTGGAGCATGGAATTGCATAAACGATTTTTCCAAGGCAATCCAAATAAAGTATAGGAGCATAGAAATCATAATATGGCCCCAGCTTCAGTATTCCTCATTTCAGTGTTTGATACTTTTCTTTAAAATATCAAAACCAGTAAAATAGCCTAATAACATCATGTGCAGGGGTCGAAACTTTTAACTACACTGTTTTCAAGACGTTATGGAATCACAGTTAATGCAAGATGATGCAATTTAATTGCCTGACCTTATGTACAAGAAACCTTAAATCTATAAAGAATGTGGCTTGCCCAAGGCCATGGAGTATGTTAACAGCACAGTTTACACTGAAACCCAGGTGTCCTCTACTCCTTGCACAGTGCTGTGTCCACCATGATTAAAGTGAAAAATTGAATCAGGCTAACAGATGCCTTGACCCTTTTATGTAATTGAATCAATGATATAAAGAGTTTTGTTACAGTAGATTCTGACTTTAATATGTTTCAAATATAATCTGCATTTGAGGCATTAGTCTCACCTTTTATACAGAAGAGACAATTTTAAGAATAATTTTTGCATAATTCAGAAAGATAAAATGTTCAATACTCTTCTTATTTTCCACTTATTTTTTTATTTCATTTATTAAACAGCACTACTAATCTTATATTCTTGTAGCTTAATCATTAAAAGCAGGGGTCAAAACAAAATTTATTTGCAAAGTGTCTGATAGTAAATGTTTTTGAACTACTCAATTCTGGTGTAATTACTGTTGTTTGTAACACCAAAGCAGCCATAGACAGTGTGTGAATAAATGGAAATGGTTGTGTTCCAATATAACTTCCCTTAAGAAAATAGGTGATTGGCCCATAGGCCATGATTTGTCAACCCTAATCTAAAGCCTGATGATTGCAGAATGAAGAAACAAGATGATGACAACTTGTGGTATTTCATCCCAAGAGTATTTTAGTTCTGAAATAAAATCACCATCAAAGTCTGGAGCACAAATTTTTCTAAGTTATGTATATCGACTTGCTGAATTGGCATACCTTTTAAAAATAAGACTTATCTTTATCCTCTCTGAGATTCCTTTTTTCTGGTAAAGTTATCTTTAGTGTTATCATTGGCATAATTTTTTTGTAGGCGAGAAAACCCAAGAATTTGGCAATACGTAGGGTTTAAATAGCACATTATGTGATTTCTTAATTTAAACAAAAATATTCTAAACCCTTTTATCCTCATCCTGCTTTGTCTCATCTCTCACCTCTGCCTCTTGAGAAACCCCATGAAATGTCAATAAAATAATTTGAAAAGGTTTAAGCCCACTAAGTTGTAGAGAACAGGAGAGAAATCAATGGAGCAGAATTCTCAGCACAGTTTGGAAGGTAAAAAGGAGGAGTGATGGTGACTCAGATTAGTGGAGGAGGCTAGCATCAAGTGCTGCAGAGGAGGGCATGAATGAGAAGTGGGCCAATTCAAACTTCAAAGTGCAAAATTTCGGGAGATTCAGAACTTGAAGCACCAGTTAACAAGGAAGTTAAGATAAGAGGCTTAGGGGAAAAAAAGTAGGAAAATCAGGTTAAAGTTTGCACGTAAAATGTATACTTGTATCCTTAGCCCACCCAGATCCCAAACACTTCTGCATTCCCCCGAATCTCACTGACACCTCCTACATAGACTGGAAGCTGACTCTGAAGAAACTAAGCCACAGAAGGTCAGGGTCCGGGGACAGCCAGTCCAATAAGGAAATGCAGAGAGGAATGGAACAGAAGCAGAGTGAAGTCACAATCAGCACAGTGAATATGAAATCCTCTGCGATTCTTTTTCTATCTTGTTTCTGGAACATCAGCCATACAGCCAGAGGAGACTCTTCTTGGAAAATACATGGTCCTTCAGAAAAAGTAATCACTGTATATTGACACATGAGGGCCCCAATTATCCAACTTTAAGTTCCCAAACTTCTTTCTTTCTTTCTCCCCCTTCAGTCTCTTCCTCTTCCTATCCCCTGCCCACAGTTTGTATCAGCTTTTTAGCTTCTTCTTATTAGATGTGATTTGTCAGCTAAGGATCACTAATTAATGTACGAAAATCTACAATCTGATGAAAAACAACACCAAATAAAAAATTAAAAACAGTAAACAAACTCCCAAAACAAAAACCCGGAAGACATAGACCCAATACATAAATGGAAGGAAATTTACATTTAATATTATCAGAGAGAAGAAAATACTTATTAAATCCCTGAAATGGAAACAGAAAGCTATTATAAAGAAACAATAATAGAATTAAGAGAAATCTCTTAAAATTAAAAATATGATGATATAAACCATGGGTACTAAACCTAAAAAAAGAAAATCTTACAAATTGTAGCTGACAGAAATAAGGGAAAAATAAAGGAAAAAAAAAAAAACCAACTTAGAGGAATTTTGCCATGTTGGCCAGGCTTGAACTCCTGACCTCAGGTAATCCACCTGCCTCGCCCTCCCAAAGTGCTGGGATTACAGGCATGAACCACCGCACCCAGCCTTTGCTATTGTTATATAGAGAGAGTAGTTCTATTACACATATGAGAATGTAATACCTGAAATTTAGAGTGTTTAAAACTTTGACAATGGAAATAAATTATGTAAAAAAGGCTAATTTTGATATATTTTGTTTTAGTCAGATCTCAAATGAGAGTAGTTTATTCTGTGTTGGGTACCATAATTTCATAGAGATAGAAACTCTAAGGGATTGGAAAGGGTAATGGGCAGTTTGCTGTGTTTATTATTTATTGCTGGGTAACAAAGCACATCAAAACTTTGTGGCTTCGAACAACAATAATTTTATCTGTTCATGCCCAGGTGAGTGGCTCTTCTGCTATTCTCATCTGGCGTCATTCATGCAACTGTAGTCATCTGGTTGCTAGACTGGGGCTGAATGCCTCCTATGAGTGGCTGAAGGTTGCTGATGGCTGACAGCAGAGCTGGTCTTCCCACAAGGAGACTAGTTCAGGCTTCTTCACAAAGATGTCTCAGGTTCCAAGAAAGCGAGAGTGAAAGTGACAAGTCTTCTCAAGGCTTCTACTCGAAATTCCTGTCACATCACTTCTGCCTTGATGCTCAGAGCAGACCACAAGACCAACCCAGATTCAAAGTTCCAGAGCACATATATCCTCCTCTTCTTGGGATAAGCTCCATGTGCATTCAGGGATGGAAAGAATTTGTGACTATTATTTTGCAATCAACTGTATTTACTCCAAACCACATCATATGAAGAATAATTTTAAAAAAATTAGACCTGATTAGTCTATAGTATGGTATAGGAGCTATGGTAAATATTTTGGACATTTGAAGTGTTGTAATATGAAAAGGATATTCCCTTTTTTACAAGCACTAAAGGTCAGATCAAAGATGTGGATGAAAGTTTGACAACACCAATTTCTGCCCAGTGCAAACAAAAGCTCTTTAAAAATTGTGAAACGTTGTATCACAAGAAGGCTTTAGGTATATGTTGGTCCAACCCACAGACGGCAGGCTGCATGAGGCCTATGATGGCTTTGAATGTGGCTCCGCATAGTTCATAAACTTCCTTAAAATGTAATATTTTTGTGATTTATTTTTAGCTCAACAGCTATAGTTAGTGTATTTTATGTGTTGCTCAAGACCATTCCTTTTCCAATGTGGCACAGGGAGGTCAAAAGATTGGACACCCCGGTTCAGAATATGGCAGAGAGATTTGCTTTAAGACGCTAGCCTAGAGTACTTTTAATGTCTCTTCCCGTGCAGAATCCCTATGAGTCTTTACAATTTGTAGGGAGCTTAAGTTGGTGGTCAAGACTAGATATGATGCCTGGGAATGATCTGTGAATAAATGACTCATCTCAGTTGTGAGTTTATAAACAGGGAGAAGAACAAAAGAGAAGGGGAACAAAACACTGGCTGATACGGGACTCTAGGGAGGAAGATCAGCAGTGCGAAAGAAGTGCAGGGGATGGATAAAACAAATCAGAACAACTGATTTAACATAGGATGTCACCTCAGCATTTATCTCCTCATGCAAAATTTTGTACTGCATTCAGAATATCTATTTCACCTTATTCTTCTCTGATACATAAATCTTTTCCATCTGAAATTCCTATTTGTGAAGTTATTACTTGGTTTCAGAGTTATTCAGGCTAAAATGGCTCCCTCCCCTCAGAGTTTTCCATTTATTATAGCATCCTAACTAGTATATCTTTCCTAGGAGGATAAATTACTACAGCTGTGGGTTTAAAATCTGTGGTTACCTCCCAACCTCCTGCATTTTTAACTGAGTTTATATTCAGGCTCTTCAGAGAGAAATATGACTGAACAACCAGAAGAATGTTGCATTACCTAATCCAATTGTACATTAGTGGCAGGATAAAGACAAACTCTAGGTCCAATAAGCAAGGTAGACAATTTCCTGGAGACTCTTGTATCTGCTACTTCTCAATTTAGCTTTTACCTGGGACTGATTCCAGTATGATAATGGTGAAAGTTATTGATAAAGAGACATCCACACTTTTATGAATCCCTCCCTACTTATATAGCAACAAGACTTTTGTGTTGTAAATTTAGTAGATGGAAGACCACAACGGATAAAAACAAAACTGTCAGGAAAAGATTATTAAAAAACTTTCAAATGGAAAATGCATGCTGCACATAAATCAGATCAATCTAAAAGAGATACACGCAGTGTTAGCAGGAGAAATTATGAGCAAGCAAGGCTCTGAGTGAGATTTCTTCCACAATCAGATTTAGAATTGTATAGATTTTGAATGTGGGTGTGTCATTTTGTTGAGGCAGTTGAGGAGGAGGGCCTTTCTGGTGCTTGGGAAGATGGCGTGGCTTGGTCTCATGCATTCCTTAGGCTTTGCTGGACTGTGCCCTAACAATGAACAGGTATGCCTGCCTGCCTGTTTTCCTATATGGAAATTTCCTGACTGGCATATTCGACACTTATTTCCTTGAGGAATGTCTGTTATTGTAGATGTCTCTTCTAATACATCTATAACTAGTATTTCCCTATGTTCTATAATTGCACTGTCTAAGGAATTCACATTCTCCCTTCTAAGTTCTAGATACTTGTGATGGCAATGTTTTGCAGCAAGGTAACCCAGGTAGTGTCTTTGTTCTCCTAGCTTTCTAAATAAACATCTAACTTCTACATACATCTACACACACACAGACACACACACACATGCACAAGTTATTTCAGTTTTCTTTTTCTATATCTTATGAAAATGTGAAAAATCAAAACAGGTCTTTTAGAATTCCTTAGGCAGCATTTCCTTTTTGATTCCTATGAGCCTTGGTTTTTGTCCTCACTTTCTTTTTTTATTTTGAGACAGAGTCTTGCTCTGTCGCCAGGCTGGAGTGCAGTGGTGCAATCGCAGCTCACTACAACCTCCGTCTCCTGGGTTCAAGCGATTCTTCCACCTCAGCCTCCCTAGTAGCTGGGACCACCATGCCCGGCTAATTTTTGCTTTTTTTTTTTTTTTTTTTGAGACGGAGTTTCCTCTTGTTACCCAGGCTGGAGTGCAATGGCGCGATCTCGGCTCACCCAACCTCCTCCTCCTGGGCTCAGGCAATTCTCCTGCCTCAGCCTCCTGAGTAGCTGGGATTGCAGGCACGCGCCACCATGCCCAGCTCATTTTTTGTATTTTTAGTAGAGACGGAGTTTCACCTTGTTGACCAGGATGGTCTCGATATCTTGACCTCGTGATCCACCCGCCTCTGCCTCCCAAAGTGCTGGGATTACAGGCGTGAGCCACCGCGCCCGGCCCTAATTTTTGCATTTTTAATAGAGACGGGGTTTCGCCATGTTGGCCAGGATGGTCTCGATCTTGACCTCTTGATCCGTCCACCTCGGCCTCCCAAAGTGCTGGGATTACAGGCATGAGCCACTGCGCCCGGACTTTTTAACCGAATACCCAGCACTTTATTTATATTCACAAAATAGAAAACATTTTAAAGTAAAATGATCACATTTCAATAACACCAGCACCTAATTTGTGTATCTTCTTCCAGCACCTAAGCAATCCATGCTTCAAATGCTTGTTGTACATTCCTCAGCTTCACCAAGAGGGTCCCTCATTTACCTGAGATGTCAGTAGTTACTATTGTTGCTGGCCCATGTTTTACGTGTTATTACTGGTAAACAACAACCCATATTTAAGACAAATTTGAGAAAAATGTATCAAGTAAGAAGTGAAAATTCTCTACTCTTTCACTAAACTCAAGCCTTTTTGAGACAGAGTTTCACTTTGTTACCCAGGTTGGACTGCAGTAGTATGATCAGTGCAAAAGACACAAACAACCCAATACAAAAGTGAGCAGAGGATATAAACAATCAAGTTACAAAACTAATAAATAACAAATAAATAAGTGACACTGGTTACTTCCACTACACAGTAAATAATTACCAATTGAAGTTTTTTTTTTTTTTTTTTTCACATTAAAGCTCTAAGACTTAAAATACTTGGACAGATTATTGGAGAAAAGATATTCTCAAGAACTGTTGGTGAAAGTACAAACTGATACAGCTTTTTATTGGCAGGTAATTTTTAAAAATTATTCAATTTCACTTCCAGAATTATGATTCATAGTAAAAAATAGTCTTTTTGTCCCTCTGTGTGTATATACATGAATTTTCACTGCAATGTTGCAACAGAGAAAACAAGAAATGCATTTTGCATGATTATTAATAAAGAAATCATTAAATAAAATATGGGAATATTCTGCAGCTCTTAAAAAAATGAGATAGGAGCCGGGCGCGGTGGCTCAAGCCTGTAATCCCAGCACTTTGGGAGGCCGAGGCGGGTGGATCACGAGGTCAAGAGATCGAGACCATCCTGGTCAACATGGTGAAACCCCGTCTCTACCAAAAATACAAAAAATTAGCTGGGCATGGTGGTGCGTGCCTGTAATCCCAGCTACTCAGGAGGCTGAGGCAGGAGAATTGCCTGAACCTAGGAGGCGGAGGTTGCGGTGAGCCGAGATCGTGCCATTGCACTCCAGCCTGGGTAACATAAGTGAAACTCCGTCTCAAAAAAAAAAAAAAAAAAAAAAAAAAAAAAAAAAAAAAAAAAAAACACAAAAAAAAAAAAAAAAAAAAAAAAAAAAAAAAAATGAGATAGGCCCATTTGTGTGATCCAGAACAATGTCAAAATCAAAATATGTGGCATAATGCCAGCTAATGAGGAGAACAAAAGATCAAGGTGGTGGAAATTCGAAACACTCAATTCCTGCAGAAGTGAAACATTCAGCAGGGATTACTTTAAGGCTTGAGTTGGCCAGGCACAGCGGTTCACACCTCTAATCCCAGCAGTTTAGGAGGCCGAGGTGGGCGGATTGTTTAAATACAAGAGTTTGAGACCAGCCTGGGCAACATGGTGAAACTCTGCCTCTGTTAAAAATACAGAAACCTAGCAGGACATGGTGGTGTGCACCACTGCTCCCAGCTACCAGGGAGGCTGAGGTGGGATAGCGCATAAGCCTGGGAGGTGGAGGTTGCAGTGAGGGGAGATAGCACCACTGCATTCCAACCTGAGTGACAGAGCCAAATCCTTTAAAAAAAAAAAAAAAAAAGGCTAGGTGCTGGGGCTCACCCCTGTAATCCCAGCACTTTGGGAGGCTGAGGCGAGTAGATCCCAAGGTCAGGAGATCGAAACCATCCTGGCTAACATGGTGAAACCCCATCTCTACTAAAAATATAAAAAATTAGGTGGGCATGGTGGCAAGCAACTATAATCTCAGCTTCTCGGGAGGCTGAGGCAGGAGAATTGCTTGAACTCGGGAGGCGGAGGTTAAAGTGAGCCGAGATCACGCCACTGCACTCCAGCCTGGGTGATAAAGGGAGACTCCATCTCAAAAAAAAAAAAAATACACACACACACACACACACACACATAATTTTACCATATATTTATATATAACATTCTCTCTTTATATAGAAGTATATATAAAAATATATTTATATCTATAAATGATGTATACATTTAGAAGCAATATGGTGCTAAATTTTCCTTGTTTTTGAACTCTATAAAAATGAAATTCTACAGTTTTTATTCTTGTGTACTTTGCTTTTTTCACTCAATAGTATATTTTTGAAATATAATTCATGTTGACATTTGTAGCTGTAGTTTATTTCTTTTCACTAATTACTCATGTTCAAAAAACTTGCTGAACCCTATTGTTAATTATAATAAATTGTCCATGAATTTGGTTATGTTTTCTATGTGGACAATCATAACTTTACCAAGTAATGGTGTTTAGTTTTTCCATCCCAGCCACGATTCCAGTTCTTGTCCTTACCTAATTGTTCTAACATGGCCCTCTCTCAATGGTATGTTGACAAATCAATGCCCTTCCACTCACCTCCTTACTCTCCCAATTCCTAATTTCTAATGTTGACAATTTCCATAATGCAAATACTTCAACTGTGGTCAAAGATGTGCTACAACAGGCTCATGCCTGGGGAAGTCAGTGGTCTCACCATCTTCCCCATTATCTTGAAGCAGCTAGCTTGATAAAATGGTGAAATAGCCTTTTAAAAACACAGTTATATTGCCTGTTAGGGCCGGGGCAAAGTTCTTCAGAAGGCTGTATGCTCCCAATCAGCATCCAGTATATGGTAGTTTTTCCCATAGCCAAGACTGTCACTACCAACTTGATTCTGTGTGATCTGGGTCCATCAGGCCACTAGAATGCAGGAATACTAGTCTATTTAATAGGTCCCAACCTTTTATTATTAAATCAGATGTTTGCTATAAGTTTTGTTTCTTAAATACCCTGGAAATGTGAGAGAGTTCTCTTCCATTTCTAGTGGCTGCTAGTTTTTGTCATGGTTTCTGAATGTTCCAGCAACTTCTCTGCACCAGTAGAAGATTATCTTGTCTGTTTTTTCTGCTTCCTCCTTTAAACTGTTAGTGTGTAAATGAAGTTTATAAATTGTCCTGGGCTGATACTCTTTTACTCCTGGGGTAGCCTCACTTGGTAATTATCTATTATTTTCTTTACATAATGCTAGAGTCAGTATGATTCAACTGTCTAAAGGCCCTTTCTCATGTCTCTCAATTATAAATTATATATTCTTAGGATGAATATGGTTCTGCTTTGGTTTCCAGACATTTCTGGAGCAATCCACCAAGGTCAAAGGTGACAACATATGTGGAATAGCTCTCCTTGCTGGAGCACTTCACATTGAATTAAAGTTTTCTGAAAAGGAGACACCGTTGTTATGACATTGTTAGCTGTACTAAGAGATCTTTAGTTATCCAATATGAAGGGTACTCTGAGTATAATGTATACTAGGCATATTTCATTTTTTGGAGTACGTTAGGGGAGAAAGTATTGAACACCATCATGAAGTAAATACATCAATTTCATAAAGACAATTCAATGATAAACATTACATATGCGATGTTTTATTTTTACAAAATTCTTGACTTTTGAGTCTACCACTTTCATGTTTTGGGTGACATTACTGCCAAAATGTAAATTAAAAAATTTAATATAATTTTTAATTGACAAATAGTATATATTTATTATATTAATTGCACATGTTAAGTAATGTTTTGAGATATGCACATATTATAGAATGATTAAATCAAGCTAATTAACATAGCCCTCACTTCACATACTTTTTAATAGTGCAAATAATTAAAATCTGCTCTCTTTGCAATTTGGAAACTTATGTTACATTATCATTAACTAGAGTCACCACGCTGTGCCATGGGTTTCAAAACCTTATTCCTCTGTCTGACTGACATCTTGTACTCTTTGAACAATATCTCCTCAATCTTCCCTGCTACCACCCCAGTTCCTGGTAACCACCATTTTACTGTTTCTATGAGTTTAACTTGTTTAGATTTCACTAGTGATATCATGAATATTTGTCTTTCTGTTCCTTGCTTACTTCACTTATGTTCTCCAGGTTCATATATGTTGTCACAATTGAGAGGATTTTCTTCTTTTTAAAGGGTGACTAGCATTCCATTGTGTGTCTACACCTTTTCTTTATCCAGTTATCTTTGTCTCCAAGTGTCTTGAGGGACACTTAAGTTGATTGCATATCTTGGCTGTTGTGAATAATTCCGCAATGAACATGAAAGTTCAAATATCTCTTCTACATACTGATTTACTTTCCTTTATATACCCAGTAGTGGTACTGCTAGATCATATTATAGTTCTATTTTTAATTTTTGAGAAACCTTCATACTGTTTTTCATAATGGCTATACTAATTTACATTTCCACCAACAGTGTACAAGGGTGCATTTCCTCCACAACTTTGCCACACTTATCTTTCATTGAGACCCCTTTTAACAGTCATGAAATAATAGTTCCTAGTTTAACTTTGAATTTCCTTGATTATTAGTGATATTGAGCATTTTTATATACCTGTTGTTCATTTGTGTGTTCTTTTTTTGAAACATACCTAGGCAGGCTCTTTGCCCAGTTTTTAAATTGAGTTATTTTGTTTTTCTTTTGCTGTTGAGATTTTGTAATTTCTTATACATTTTGGATATTAACACTTTATCAGATCCATGATGTGCAAGTATTTTCTCCAAATCCATAGGCTGCTTTTTCACCCAGTTAATTGTTTCCTTTGCTTTTTAGTTTTATGAAATTCCATTTGTCTAGTTTTGCTTTTGCTGCCTGTACTTGTCAGGACAACAAAATGTAAGTGCAAAGTGCAGTTCTTTAAATAGATATTGGAATCTAATAGTAAAAAAAAGTAAGCAATATTAATTTCACCAGGAGGTAAAAAATAAAATTTCATAGATAATGAATTTATGCTTGTTATCACATTGCTATTGATTTAAGAATAGAGTAGTGACTGAAAATCAGAGAATGTTACTTTACTTGGATATGAATAGAGACTAATGATTTTGGCCTATGGAAGAAGAGATGATAAGAACTAAATATACGTAGAGGTATTTAGGGCTAAAATAAATACCTCTTTTATTAGGAACAAAATAAAAGTCGAAAAGATGACCTTGTCAAGGTTTATTCATGGTATACTTTTTCCTGAATAATTTTACTAGATAATTGTTAGCTTGTGAATTCCCTGAGGACAACAACCAAGTTCTTGTCACTCATTATTTCTAAAAATTGTGGCGAATGTTCAGTGACTGTGCATTTGATAGAAGGAAAGTAGTCCTGTGGGATAAAGACAAATGGAATTTGCAAAATATGCTTAAAATGAGACTAAAAAAACTGTAATTGTAAAGGTGAAGTAGAATAGAGACTGATCAGGAATGTGTACACAGAAGGGGGAGAACTGGAAAGGTAGAGGTCACACCTAGGCTGGCCCAGAACACAGGCACATGCAGGAGGACTTGATCATCTCTAAAACTCTGCTACCCCAGGCAACCACCAATCTTCCTCTTGTATTTGTGCCAGACTTTCAGTCTCCCCTGATTCCACGAAACCATGCAAATTCTATAAGAGTCCAAGGAATATTTCTCTTTTATGGCTTTGAAATTTTAAATCATATTGGGTTGATATTTGACATACTTGTTGACAGCCTAAATGGATTTTTTAATAGTGTAGCTTAGATAAATCTTTCTTTTGTTGTAGGGAAGCCAAAAATGTTTTTATGGCTAACTCAAGCTTAATAAGCAGCCAGAGTTTTAAAAAAATGCAACCATTTAATTTTTAATATGGATTGGTTCCTTTTGGTAATTAAAAACAAACATTTTGTAAAATTGCCAACATATTAATCAAAATAACGTAGGATATTGTACATAAGGCATTTTAAAACCCTCCTGAGATGGAATCATGAAATAAAACAGATTGAAATAGGATCTTTTATTGCCTATTTTCTATTTAGACCAAAGGTCATATATAAAGTTCAGCAAAGGCCATATTAAATTTTAATAGAGTCTAAATTTACTTGGAGTAATACATGTCTAAATACTTTGTCTATATTTGCCACACTATACTAACATGTGGCACCAGGAGGTAGAAGAACTAGGTATTGCCTTGGTTAAACAGGCCTTGAAGTTTTTGCCACTAGTCAACTTTGATCAAAGATGACCCAAATCTCTTCCATTTTTCTCATTAGCAGCAGTGCCAGTATGTTGCTTTTAAGTCAGGATACCAATGTAGCCAGAATGTTTTGACAACTAGAGATAGAAATTCTCTTGTTTCACCAGAGCCCAAATAAAAGAGGCCAAGTGGAGAGTTTTACTTTCTTTTGTGTGCCTAGAAGTCTCTGTCTCATAAGCATTCAGACATAAGCATTATCAAATATATTCATCTCAAGGGCCTTGAAAAGGTTATGCTTTGTGCATTTCTATACAGTGTGCTGGCATTTCATTTACTTCTTTTATTTCTCTACAGCCAGAGGTATTTTAGAATTTCTTCTGCTGTCTTAGCCATTACGTCAGGAAAACAGAAATCAAGTACTAGTTACCTTACATTGGTTTGTAATAAACATTAACACAATAACATTCTTAATATTAAATATCATGTGTCTTATTCTTTTACTAATATCTTACTAATTTTCCCATTTCAAATCCTAACTATTAAATATATATTCTATAATGCCATCTTGACAGCTCTTTTAATCAGTTTTAGATAATTCATATGTTAACAATGATCAGACATATTTTGACTATCTCAATTTCATTCTTTCAAAAGGTTAGCTGGGACTGTGATAAAGTTCTGAATACTGAACTTAATTTTTCTCAGTAAGTAAAGCTAGTTTAATAATATTAAATAATAGCCATCAATTAAATAAGGAGCTCTAGTGAAGTTAGTTTAACAAACAATTCAAAAGAATATTATCCCTGCTCAAAGGCAATGCAACGTCATTATAGAGACCTAATAGCTTCCAAGTGCTAAGACTTTGGCCTGCATCACATTTAGAAGTTTCAAGCACTTTGAAAGAATGTGAAAGTATATGTGGAGATGGAGTTTGGGCTGAAACTTGAACTGCTGTATAGATCTGTCTGCTTCTTCCTGATTGTTAGTTTTTTCCATGTATTTTCGCAGTACTATGAAGGTGAAGATCACTAGACTCTCATTTTCTTTATGTTGATGGAGCCACTGAAAGCCCCAAACTACCACAAAGTCAGGAAATGCAAAGTGTGGTCACTTTCCACAACCTATTATGAAATAAGATTGCTTAGTATTCTTGCGTTATGTGAGGTTTCAGTTATTGATCTTGAGCATATCATCAACAAGCAAATAAGTGAGTGTGGCCCTCTTTCCCCCATTTATTTTCTATAAAGAATTAGCCTTATATTATAGCCAACCACAAACTTTACTCTGCCCCCAAAACGATTAGTGCACATATGCTACAAAAAACAACAATTAATGTGTTTTTTATTATTGTATATTATTGTGTGGTTTATTTTTGTGATAAGATTCTAAAATTGCTATTTTTTTAGTTTAGTAGTAGTTCTGTGTTTAGGAAACACAAGCTTAATGTTTATTAAGCGATGCTTCAACTAAAATAAATTGTGCTGAATTTTTGGTCTTTGGAGAATAAGGCAATTGTATAGATGCCACTGACCTGAAATGGTCTTCAATTATTCACTGATCAAAAGACAAGACTTATATTTTGCTAATTAATGCAGCTTTGCACATAAAAACATATAGACTAACACAAGCTTCTAAATATTTAAAATAAATTTTCTCTACAGTGTGAGGTATATCTGTTCTTTAAACTTTTGATGTTTCTTAAAAAAAATTAACAATTTCTCCCCAAAATGATCTGTATTCTCTTTGCCTATGAACAGAAATTGTTAAGAGGCATATGGAAACCCTTTACATTTTCTCTAAGGTTGCCCAAAATGTATAACACAAAAGACTATGGGATTTAAACCTGTTCTTTGTTTTAGCATCATTCTTCATCTTTAGAGAAAAACACAACACGTCTAAACCAAAACAAAAAATGAACCACTCCCCACTTGCAAAAAAATTCTGTAAGTACAATGTGATTTTGAGCATGGAGAATTTGCAATGAGATAAACAACCTGGGTTTGAATTTTAGCTTTCCTTCATTGCCTTGACCAAATATAAACTTTTCTCAGCTTTGACTTCATATGTGAAGTTCCAGGCAATTATCGAGTTAGCCTTAGAAGATTTTTATAAAGATTGTGTGACATACTCTGCTTAACAGAGCACCTGGCACACAGGAGATCGTGATTAATCAGACAAAAGCTTGATGGCTCTTACCTTTGTGTATTGTTATGGGTTGAACTGCGTTAGTGCAAGATTCATATGTGGATGCCCTAACCCCCAGTACCTCGGATTGTAGCTGTATTTGTAGCCTTTATAGAAGGAATCGAGGTAAGATGAGGTTGTTTTGGTGGGCCCTAATTTAATACAGTGGGTGTCTGTATAAGAAGAGATAATAAAGACACAGAGGTGAGCATGCCAGAGTAAAGATCATGTGAGAACACAGCAAGAAGACAGCCATCTATAGGCCAAGAGAGGGTCCTCAGGAGAAGTCAACCCTGCCAACATCTTGCTGTTGGACTTCTGGCCTCCAGAACTGTGAGAAAATACATTTCCTATTGTTTAAGCCAGTTAGTCTGTGGTACAGTCCATCCTCCATATTCCTGGGGTCCCCATCTATGGATTTGACCCACCAAGTACCAAAAATATTTGGGGAGAAATAGTCAATGAAAATAACAATATGACGATAAAAAATAATAAAACAAAAAAACAAATGCTTAACAACTATTTACAGAGTAATTACATTGTATTAGGTATTATGAGTAAATCTAAGTAATCTAGAGAACATTTAAAGAACAGGGTAGGAGCTGTGTAGGTTATATGCAAATGCTGTGCCATTTCATATAAGAGACTTGGGCATCTGTAGATGCTGATATCAACAAGGGTGTCCTGGAACAAATCCTTCAAGGATCCAAGGAATGATTGTGTTTTGTTATGAACAAATGAATATGTCTGCCCAGGACAACTTTCTTTCTAGTTTTTGGAACAGACTTACTGCATTGGACAAAAGTGTTGGGCTTACGACTGGCCATGATCACAGTACCTGCTGCAATCACAGTCACCTGCCCAGACCCAAAACAAGGTTAGTCAGAGGCCTCTTCTAGGCTTTTTCTGTTAAAGGACGTGGGGTTATTCTCTAATTCTTTACTTAAAATCATGGTCCTAGAACCCATACCCAGTGATGCAAAGATTAGCCTGAGAGGAAATGGCACGTACTCAAAGAGAAGAACAGCAGAGAGACAAAGGGGCAGAGTCCCAGAGTTCCCCTTAGTCCCAACAACTGTCTATAATTTTGTAAACTTCTCTCCAAAAAGTCTTCTTTTTAAGCTGGCTTATTGTCATTTTAGCTAGAAGAAATCTCTACTACTCTTTTCACTTTTGTTATAAAACTGAACATACAGTTCCATGAGAAAAAAGAACCGTTGCATCAACAGAGCTGACACATTACGGGTTGAATTGTATGTTCTTCCCAGCCAAAAAGACGTGTCGAAGTCCTAAACCCTCAGTTCGTTAGAATGTGACCTTATGGGGAAAATATGGTTTTTGCAGTTATATTTAGTTAAGATGAGCTCATACTAGAGTCCAGTGAGTGTCTAATCAAGTATGACTGGTGTCATTACAATAACACAGCCATGTGAAGATGCAGAGATACACGGGCAGAACGCTACGTAATGATGGAGGCAAAGACTGAAGTGATGCATCTACAAGCCAACTAACTCCAGTGATAGTTGTCAGACTACCAGAAGCTAGAAAAAGGCAAAAAAGGATCCCCCTACAGATTTCAGAGGCAGCAAGAACATGTCAACATGTGGATTTCAAATTTGTAGCTTCCAGAATGTTGAGACAAAAAATTCACTTTTTATTAAGCTTCCCAGTTTGTGGTACTGTAGCTTGTTGCAGAAGAAGTTCTAAGAATCTCGTACAGTATGTAAGAAAGGGGTTATGGTTATGGTTCGTGGCAGTCTGAGTTTTTCATTAAGATCCCACATTTTGTCTAAGAAGACCCTCCTCTGATATCCTCTAGTTTTTATTTGCACTTTCCATTTTTTCAAAGGACAAAGCAAGTTGTATAATTTGTATGTGTTTTAACATATTTCTTGTGTCAACAGCTAGACGGTAAGTCTTTTGAGGTCAGGACCTATGTTCTTTAGCTTTCCACTACCCAGGACAGTGAATAAATTCATGTATATCATGTTGTCACTGTCATCAACACATCAACATCATCGTTATCAGAATCATTACCATCAATACCATCAACACCACGAACACAGCTGCAGTTTATTATTATAGGGTTAAACAAGGTACCTTTCATATATTATACCATGTAATCTTCACAAGACCCATGTGAAATAGCTATTAACCTATCTAAAGAAGACGAAACTGTTGCTAAAAGGAAGTTTGGGAAGTACACTCCCAAAGTTCCCACAGTTGATAGGAGAGGAGGATTAAACATAATCTTAAGGACCTTCCAAGTCAAAGTCTTGAAGATAATGTGATTGTTATTTTGTAAATCTTTTCTACTTTTGCAACTGTTAGGCATTCTAGAATCCCACTCATGCTCTGAGTGACCCCAAATGATGCTCTTAAACTTTTTCAAGGGCTGCAAATCAAAGTTTCTTTTTTATTCTAAGATATTATCATAATAATCATACTAGTAATGTTTCTATCCCCATCTCTCTCTCTCTCTTTATTTCCTTCTCTCCCTTTACTTAATCTTCTGGCCGTCATTGTAGTTTAGGTTAGGTGAAATGAAATTACTACTTTTTCGATGCTATAGTCAAAATTTCATAAACATATTTTGTAATTTCATAAACATATTATGTGATTTTTTTTACATAATATGGCTGAGCAATAGGAGACCCTGAACTAAATTTCAGAAAATCAGATTGAGGTTTAACTGCATAGTAATTGTGATTTAGAACCAAATGACTTAAACTCTTAGCATCTCAGCTTTCTTATATATTATTTTCAAAGAATCTCATCAAGATAAATGAAAAGGAGAGCCTTATTCATCTCTTCTTTGAACGAAGTCTTATTCATACTTGCATGTGAGGGATCAGCCCTTTCTTTAAAAGCAAAAATATATGGCACAGACAGTATGGGAAGTTATAGCACTTCTTAAAACGAAAAGTTAAGTAGACATATAACTAGCACACAGTAGGGAATCCAGGCTATGGGTTTCTTACTTAAACTTTATATTTTGATCATACCATGCAAACTGAAACAAAAAATGAGACATTTTTGCCGTCTCTCCAATTCACCCAAATAACAAGCATTCAGAGAGTTTTCCATTTGAGTCAAACACATTACTAGCTAAAGGGATGGGGAAAAAGACAAAGAAGGAATCAAAGCTGTGTTTGCTGTGAAAGGAATGTAAAAAAACTAAACAAATTAGTGGAAGATCTCTAAATTATAGGTATTATAAGGAAGGAGCTTTTGTAAAATTTAAAATTTTATGTCAGAGGTTCATAACATCAGGTACACCAAGCCGATGGCCCATAAATCGATTTCAAGGGCTGTGTGAAGTTGGATGGGGAAAAATTTCATCTTTATCCTTATTAGCCACCAAAAGAAATTTAGCATTTCCTTCAATTGTAAATGTAGGCAGCAAGCAGTACTTATAATTTTATCATGAATAGACATTAGAGATGTTTTTAAGTCATATTACAGTTCTTGGTTGTATCACAAATTATTGTTTATGCTTATCACTGCTGTGGTAGTTATTTTGCATATTGCTAGGTCTTGTTATTTAATGTGTTAATAAAATCAAACAATTGAAAAAATATTTGAATATCAGTATTTCAATATAGTAGGTTTCCTTTATAATTCTACATATTTTGTTTATACATTCCAAAATGTTTTTCTGATAACTTAGGCTTCGATAGACTACCAAAAAGGTTCATGGCACAAAAAGAGGTTAAAAATCTCTGATAGTTTGGTATTTTGTATTGAATTATGTATT
>NW_016107752.1:1138833-1142441 GCF_001604975.1 Cebus imitator
ATGTGTTTTTTAAACAATAAAAACAAGTTTTTTTTGAGATAGGGTCTTGCTCTGTAGCGCAGGCTGGAGTGCAGTGGTGTGATCTTGGCTCACTGCAGCCTCAACCTTCCATGCTCAAATGATTCTCCCATCTCAGCCTCCCAAGTAGCTGGGACTACAGGCTAATGCCACAAGCCCAATTTTGGTATCTTTTGTAGAGATGGGTTTTATTGCCCAAGCTGGTCTCGAACTCTTGGGCTCAAGCAATCTGCCTGCCTTGGCCTCCCAAACTGCTGAGATTACAGGCTGCACCAACACACCAGTCTTAAACAAACATAAAGGGCAAAATAGTATTAAGAATCGGGGAAAAAAGATTTCTTAAAAATTATGAAATTGATATTGTAATGAGTTCAATATAAGAAAGCATTATCGAAAAGCTTATAAATTGACATACTATAAAATAAATGGGAAGGTGACTATATTCCAATAAGGAGTATCCGTATAATCCTGAACACTGACTCTATGCCAAAACGGAAAGCTCTGTGATCTCCCAAAACATAATGTTGATAGCATGCACATGGACTGCCAGAGAACAGATAGCAAGACTTTCCATGTCTTTATACTGCCTTTAAAGTTACACATGTATAAATCACTCAAGGATGATTAGATTTCTTGATATATTTAACATTAACTCTTCTATTAATGAACATTTTTGTTAAGAAATTTTCCAGATAACATTGTTTTTCCGATGAAAACATAATTGAAAACAGGTTTTGTTTTTTCAGAAATCTAAAAAAGAAAATTTGAAATGTAACATTGGATTTGTGGCCTGAGAAATATGATGTATATCATCAATCTGTACTTTGAGACCATCCGTCACTATTTCTAGAAAGATATAACTGATTTTTCTAAATTTTAATTTTTGAGGAATTTTTGAGGTATTGTTTCTTTCTTTGAGTTCTGTTTTTTCTTTTTTCTTTTCTTTTTTTTTTTTTTCCAAGACGGAGTCTCGCTCTGTCCCCCAGGCTGGAGTGCAATGGTGCGATCTTGGCTTACTGCAACCTCCGCCTCCCAGGTTCAAGCGATTCTCCTGCCTCAGCCTCCCAAGTAGCTGGGATTACAGACATGTGCCATCATGCCCAGCTGATTTTTGTATTTTTAGTAAAGACAGGGTTTTCACCATGTTAGCCAGGCTGGTCTTGAACTTCTGATCTCAGGTGATCTGCCCACCTCGGCCTCCCAAAGTGCTGGGATTACAAGCATGAACCACTACACTCAGATTGGTTCTGAAGATGTGAGAGAAACATGCTGAGAAACCAAAATAAGCCCTAACATCAATAAAAAGGAGACTGATAGGTCGGAAATTACTAACCTAGTTCCAAAAACTAGTGGCCTTAAAAATGGAGTAAATACCTATTATTTACTTAAGAAAAGACATACTTTGTTTCTATTACATCATTTGCATATTAGTTATGATTTATGCATGAATGTGTCCTAAGGTCTTCCAAATTTTTTTTTCTGTATTTATCTTTCTTAAACTTATAGGGTGGGTGAAGGGATGAGGAAGAGAGAGAGATGATGAAATATTTTTTAAAATTTCCTTTAATTTTGCCTAAAAAGTTTACAGGGTGGTATTCACCATTTTTCTCTAATCACAATATATATAATAAGGTAGATATTATGATACCCTGTAATCTCTAATAGGGATTTTTTTTTTTTTTTTGGATGGTATCTTGCTCTGTCACCCAGGCTGGAGTGCAGCGGTGTGATCTCGGCTCATTGCAACCTCCGCCTCCCAGCTTTAAGCTAGTCTCCTGCCTCAGCCTCTTGAGTAGCTGGGACTACGGGCATGTACTGCCACGACCAACTTTTTGAATTTTTTTTTTTTTTTTAAGTAGGGACTGTACTTCATTGTGTTAGCCAGGATGGTCTCAATCTCCTGACCTTGTGATCTTTTGACATCAGCCTCCCAAAGTGCTAGGATTACAGGTGTGAGCCACCGTGCCTGGCCTCTACAGAGGGATTTTTAAAGATGGATTTTTTGAGAGGTTAAACTAAAAATAAAGATGACTTTCAAAAAAAGGTAAATATATTTAGATATTATGAAACTAAAGTCACATGTATAACTATATTAATTTTCCCACTTTGATAAACAGCATAAAATCCACAAGCTTACAATGAAATATGTAGAGTTCACCAAAATTAACACATAGCTCACTGTCTATGCACTGTGAAAAATATGTTACATACGCTTCTTCACCATTTGTATCTGTTATTACCAAATGGAAAGGATTCTTGATATCAAATGGCACTCAATATTCCAAAGTTAACTAGCTCATAACTTAAAGGAATATCTTCAAAGTTGTATAGTTGGTCCTTGTATGTATAGAGATGCATGTCTAAACAGTAAAATAATAAAACAAAAAAGAGTAAATGATCAACTCTTTAGACGTTAAGAAAAGCTTAAAATCTTCTTCCATATTTATGGTAAGGAAGCTTTTTTCTATCTCACATAAGTGAGAAATTGAACTTTTTCATTAATTTTTAATCATTCTCTGTATGAGGATACATGATAAATTCCAACAAAAAATAAGGTGGTACTATATCTTTTGCTTTTCTTGTTTCCTCTATGAAATCTCAAAATAACACTTTATATTTATATAGCTTTTGAACAAATTCAAGCTCTCCTTTATTATTATTATTTTGTGAGATAGCGTCTCACTCTGTTGCCCAGGCTGGAGGGCAGGGGTGTGATCTCTGTTCACTGCAACCTCAGCCTCCCAGGTTCAAACAATTCTCCTGCCTCAGCCTCCTGAGTAGCTAGGATTACAAGCACGTGCCACCATGCTTGGCTAATTTTTGCATTTTTAGTAGAGGCGGGTTTTCACTATGTTGGTCAGGCTGGCCTAGAACTCCTGACCTTGTGATTCGCCCCCTTTGGCCTCCCAAAGTGCTGTGATTACAGGCGTGAGTCACTGTGCCCGGCCTAAGCTCTCCCTTATTATTTTATCCAACCCTTACTAGAGGTCAAGAGTAGGTATAGTGATGTCCTGGAGCCAATTTATCTTTCCTGAAAGCTGATTGCAGAAGAGTCATCATTTCCTAATTACTTCCCTACAAATGCTGTCAATCCGTACTTTTTTCTCTAGGCTAAGTATGATATGGTTTGGTTCTGTGTCCTCACCCACATCTCATCTAGAATTGTAATACCCGTTTGTCAGAGGAGGGGCCTGGTGGGAGGTGACTGGATCATGGCTGCGAACTTACCCCCTGCTGTTCTTGTGCTAGTGAGTTCTCACGAGATCTGGTTGCTTAAAACAATGTGGGACCTCCCCCCTTTTGGTTTCCTTCTCTCTCTCTTTCCTGCCGCCATGTAAGATGACAGCCTTGCTTCCCCTTTGCCTTCTGCCGTTGTTTTGTTTCCTGAGGCCTCCCCAGCCATGCGGAACTGTGAGTCAATTAAACCTTATTTTTTCATAAATTGCAGTACCCAGTCTCAGGTAGTTTTTTATAGCAATGTGAGAACAGACTAATATAAAGTAGCTATTAACAGCCTAATTTTACTAAGGAGAAAAACTGATTTTTTTTTCTTTCTTTCTTTTTCTTTCTCTCTCTCTCCTTCTTTCTTT
>NW_016107752.1:1142521-1151196 GCF_001604975.1 Cebus imitator
TTGAGACGGGGTCTTACTTTGTTGCCTGGGCTGGAATGCAGTGGCACGATCTCAGCTCATTGCAACGTCAGCCTCCCAGGTTCAAGCGATTTTCCTGCGTCAGCCTTCCGAGCAGCTGGGATTACAGGCGGCTGGCACCACACCCAAATAATTTTTGTATTTTTTAGTAGAGACAGGGTTTCTCTGTGTTGGCCAGGATCCCCTGCTTTGGCCTCCCAAAGTGCTGGGATTATAGGCTTGAGCCAACACACCTGGCCAAAATACTGAATTTTAAAGACTGCAAGTAATCAACCTACTCAACACAGTAGTGACTAGTGTTGGGCTTCTACGGCACAGCTACTGCCTTTTTCTTTTTTTTTGGTCAGTTACATAGTCAACAAATACTAAGCGTTTTACCTGCTAAGGGAAATACATTAAAACTGAGAATTTCTGGAGAAATCTAATACCTCCTTCCCCATCCTCACTCAGCTGATGACTTCACTTTCTATTCCACAGTGAAAGGTGAAAGCCTCAGAAGAAAACTTTCTGAAGCTCCCTCGGCCACATTTGATCAACCTTCTTGCATTGCCAAAACTCATTCTTACCCATGCTTATTCTGCTGTTCTTTGAACACACTTGGCACTTTGCCAACACAGGGCTTCATTGTTCTTCCCTCTGCCTAGAATTTTCAAGCATGCTTATAATAGTGCTCTTATTTTCCTCAAGTTTTACTCAAAAGTAACCTTCTCACTGATTCCTTCCACGGCCACCTTATCTAAAAGTCATCCCTCCTTTTTTCTTCTGTATACTATACCCCCTTTCTTCATCTTGTTTTCTTTTCTTAGTATTATCACTATCCTATAAACTACATTTAACTTATTACTTTTATTATTTATCATGTAATTTTTAGCAGATTAGGGATTTTTTGGTCTTTTTTCACTCAACATCATACCCTAAAACCTAGAACAGTGCCTAATGCATAGCAGATGCTAAGTAAATATTTATGAAATAAAAGATTAAACAATAAGACACAAATATAAAAATTAGAGCAGTGAACTATCTAGTTAGGTTTATTTTAGTATGAAAATGGAAACTTGGCCAAGCTTCTCCACACTATAGATAGGGAAGTGATGGTGGGTACACATACCCAGGAAGCCAAGAATTTTGAGGCTTATTTCCTGTTAGTTCCAAGTCAATTCAAGGCAATCGAGTGATGAGCATTTGTGGATCCGTACTCTCATTCTGAGCTGTGAACTCAATTTAGCAAGTCTAGCAAGGTCTTGCTCTTCCTTCTCCCATCCGTTATATGATATACACAAAACATACTTTCTGTCTTTCCTTGTTTCTGTTTGCATATGCTTTTGGCTTGAATGTAGCTCTTGTCTTCCCTGCACCCCACACACCCACACTCCCGGCTCTGTTCATCATAAACTTTCGGCTTCAGTTTCCACTACTGTTTACTTTTCTCTGTTTCCTATGCGAAGATTGTAAGAGATAGTATCTTCCTTAGCAAATATTTTTACAATTTAGGTAATTGACCAGACTAAGAACTGGCTGTCTTCAGACAAACTCCCAGGACACTGTCTGTGACAATGGCAGTACTGTCTTATAGTACAGAATGGTTTCCTAAGGACTCCTTGTTTAGTAGGGGCTATGGACAAGGCATAGCACTTAGAGTCACAGGAAAATTGTGACATCAAGGCTGTTGCGTTCAATAAGACCTAAAGACGTAAGAAACATCACAATTCTCCTAGAAATATCATATTTAGGACAACACATACTAGATTGGTCAGTCTTTTAGCCCATTACGTGAGCATTTTTAATCTCCATATACTGTTCTAGGCACTTTACCATGGTGGTGAACAAACAATTCCTTGTGACACTTAATGCTGAAGGGCAAGATGGACAATAAACAAGTAAATTAAAGAAATTCTGACGGCAATAAATATTAGTAGAGAATTAAGGCATCAGGTATTATTTTAGAGTAGCAAAGAACATCCCTCTGAGATGAGTATTAAGCTGTGATGTGCATGACAAAATGTTATCAGCGAGGTGAATATTGAGGAGATAGCATTGCAGGCCAGTGGAATACATCTGATATGTTCAAAGGTAACTGACAAAATTGTAGTTGGGAGCGTACTGGTTGAGGTGGCTATTAAGATGCCATGAGACCAAAGAGACACTCTAAAGTGAGAATCTTCAACCTGGAATCATCCAAGTAAGAAATGAGAGAGGCCTAGACTTGGAGGTGTCAGTGGAGGTGGCAGAAGGGAGGGACTTAGGATTGTTTTAGAAGTTGAGTTCATAGGACTTGCCTGATTTATTGCATGTGAGTCATATGTAAAAAAAAAACACCGACACATGGTAGGGAACAAGACACACTGGGACTTGTTTGAGGATGGCGAGTGGGAAGAGAGAGAGGATCAGGAAGAACGGTTAGTGGATGCTGGGCCGAACACCTGGATGATGGGATGATCTGTGCAGCAAACACCATGGCTTATGTTTACCTATGTAACAAACCTGCATATCTTGCACACGTTCCCCTGAACTCAAAATAATTGGTTTGAAGAACTGAATGTATTGTAATATTATTTACCAAGTTAGAAAAACTGAGAAGTATGAAGTTTGGTGATGCCTAGATACATTGCTGATTGATTCTTGGAGGCTTTACTCTTAAATTGTCCTCTGTAAGCAGTGACAGGAAACCTGGAATCTACCTTTCTTGTTTACCCTTACCAGCAGTTACTGGTTTAGGTTTTGCCGATGAGAAACCCTTGTGTGAGATTTGGAAGGTGAACAAGAAGAAGCAGCCATTATTCTTCTCTGGGAGCTGTAGGCAGCTGTATGGGCATTGAAGATGGCAGATAGCTAGTTTTCCCTGGTGGATTTAAGATGTCCTCGTGAGAATTGCTTGAACCTGGGAGGCGGAGGTTGCAGTGAGCCAAGATCGCACCACTGTACTCTGGCCTGGGTGACAGAGCAAGACTCCATCTCAAAAAAAAAAAAAAAAAAAAAAAAAAAATCACCTTCTTGAGTGCTAGAAGTAGCTGAGACTATCAACAGTGGTTTCTGTGTTCTCTGCATATCCTGATTTCCTGTCCCTGGCTGTGGCTTTCCCAGTCCTGCCAATGGTCGTACAGTGGTCCCCGCCTTATCCACAGGGGATATGCTCCAAGGCTTCCAGTGGATGCCTGAAATTGTGAATAGTGCCAAATCTTGTACGTACTATTTTTTTATGCATAAATACCTAAGATGAATTTCAGTTTACAAATTAGGCACAATAAGAGATTAACAACTATAACAAATAATAAAATAGAACAATAGCAGTATACTGTAAAAATTATGTGAATTTGGTCTCAAAATATCTTACTGTATGTGATATTTTTGGACTGGTTAGCATCAGGTAACTGAACTATGGAATGTGAAACAATGGATAAGGGAGGAATATGGAATAATTCTCTAGTTCTCTGAGTTAAGTCATTTCCTGTACAAATGCTTAGCATGACTAATATTTTCCTCAACAAACTCTGACAGACATGGAGAGAATAATCAATTTTTCTGCTTTCTGGACTTCTATATGTAGAGAGATGTGAGCTGGAGATAAAGATTTTAGAATCACTGGTGTTTATATAATAAACATGGGACCAACTGAGGTTTCTTTACAGATAAGAGAAATGGAAGCTGGGTGTGGTGACTCACACCTGTAATCCCAGCACTTTGGAAGCTGAGGCGGGCTAATCACCTGAGGTCAGGAGTTGGAGACTAGCCTGGCCAACATAGTGAAACCCCATCTCTGCTAAAATACAAAAAGAAAAAAAAAAATGCTGGGTATGGTGTCATGTGCCTGTAGTCTCAGCTACCCGGGAGTCTGAGGCAGGAGAAGTCTTTGAAACCCGGGAGGCAGAGGGTGCAGTGAGCCAAGATCATGCCACTGCACTCCAGCCAGGGCAACAAAGCCAGACTCTATCTCANAAAAAAAAAAAAAAAAAAAAAAAGAGAAATAGGGCAGGAGGGAATCCAGGGAATATCAACTTTTTGAAGCCAAATAAAAGACAAGTCAGAAAAGAATACCACACGAGGGGAGAGGTCAGTGAATCAGAAGGAAATTCAGGGGGACATGGTATTTTAAATGTCAAGAAAAGAAAGTATTTCAACAAGAAGGTGCTATAGGCCTTTCTCCTTAGTTCAGCTAAGAGGGGTTCTTGTCACATAGCCAAGAAGTATTAGCCTCACAGACACTTTGAAGGGTGAGAAAAATAAAATTTATTGGGCAAAATGGGGAAAAGATGCGGGGGGAACAGGATTTCAGCAGAGCGAGAGCCCTGCTAGTATAAGCTTCTCACCTCGAAGATTGAATCCCAGGTTCCACCCTGGAAGAGGAGGGGCCAAGCTCCTCCCCAGTGCAAATACACCAACAACCCGAGGTTCCACCCCAGTGCCCACTCCTCCCAGTGTGCAGGCTGGTCAGAGGCTCTCCAGGCCCCTGTTTATACTAGGCTGTTTCAAAGGGAGGTCACTGAAGGCTAGATGCATTAAGGAAGGTTTTGTTGAAGAAAAGGGGCCTTTGCAAATGGAGGAGGAGAAGGGAATGGGTAGCATTTAGTACTCAGGGGAGATGGTTTTTCTGCCAAAAGGGCCCCAGATTTCTTAATTTAGTTAATTTAGAAACCAAATTAAAGAGTATTATGGCTAAAGCCTACTGCTGCCCTTTTAGTCACATAGAAAACCCTCCCTGTTAGATCTTTTGAAATAAAACATGCAAGTTTTCTAGGCTCGGTGCTGCGTGCTGCCACCTTGAATCCCAGAGAGCATCTGTGCATGGAATAGTTCCCCATCTCTTTGCCTCCTCCTCACTTTCTGTGCAAGATGATTTCCTGGTTTCATGTCCTTCTTTCCATCAACCCCCTCACTGGAATCCTTTTCCAAGCACTTCTCCATTTTCTCATAGATGGGCGTTGATTTTCTGCCCCCTCTCCATGCCTGCAAAGCTCCAGATTCTTCTCAGGAAGAGGAAACCTGGACCTGACTGGACGGCAGAGTGAACTGGGATCAATTGAGTACAGTCAAGTGAATGTGTGTTCATCGATCAAAGGGGCGTGCTTCATCTCATTCTAGATGCCTTCTTCATGCTGTTCACAGCCCCCTGTCTTATTACACCCACCCGCCATGCTCAGCCATCTGTTTTCTCCATGGCCAGTGAACTTCAGCTTTATCTAGGAAAGGGGGAGTGGGGTGCACGCATGCTACAAGATGAGGTCTTCCCTTATCCCAGCTTACCCATCATCCCAGCAGGTGAAAATATCAGCCCTCCCCCGACCTTCCCCCTTGTAGACACCACTTCCCAAACAGAGCCATTTTTACTCTACATTTATAATCACACATCTGTACAGCATTTTTCATAAGTTATATAGTAAATGGTCTGAGTGGTTTGTGCTTCTAGTGATCTCTGTTGGAATTATGGCAGGGTTCTATGAAATGTGAGGAAAAGAAACCACATTGTATATTTTGTAGTACCATCTCTGTGGCCATGCCTGCTCCCACACACTCTAAATATGCAAGTTAAACCAAGGCAGGAGCTGTGGCCATCTTTGTAAGCCAATGATTTTATATATATGTATATATTATATATATACAAAAAATATATATTTGCAATATATATATATTATTGAACTTTAGGTTCTGGGGTACATGTGCAGAATATGCAGGATTGTTGCATAGGTACCTACATGGCAATGTGGTTTGCTGCCTCCATCCCCCTGTCACCTATATCTGGCATTTCTCCTCATGTTATCCATCCCCAACATCCCTACCCCCCACTGTCCCTCCCTTATTCCCCATTAACAGACCCCAGTATGTGATGCTTTCCTCCCTGTGTCTATGTGTTCTCATTGTTGAACACCTGCCTATGGGTGAGAATATGCGGTGTTTGATTTTCTGTTCTTGTGTCAGTTTGCTGAGAATGATGGTTTCCAGATTCATCCATGTCCCTATAAAGGACACAAACTCATCAGTTTTTATGGCTGCGTAGTATTCCATGGTGTATATGTGCCAAATTTTCCTTGTCCAGTCTATCATCGATGGGCATTTGGGTTGGTTCCAGGTCTTTGCTATTGTAAACAGTGCTGCAGTGAACATACGTGGGCCTTTATCCTTATAATAGAATGATTTCCTTTGGATATATACCCAATAATGGGATTGCCAGGTTAAATGGAATTTCTATTTCTAGGTCCTTAAGGAATTGCCATACTGTCTCCCACAATGGTTGAACTAATTTATACTCCCACCAACAGTGTAAAATTGTTCCTATTTCTCCACATCCTCTCCAGCATCTGTTGTCTCCAGATTTTTTAATGATCGCCATTCTAACTGGCATGAGATGGTATCTCAATGTAGTTTTGATTTGCATTTTTCTAAAGACCAGTGATGATGAGCATTTTTTCATATGTTTGTTGGCTTTATAAGTGTCTTCTTTTGAAAAGTGTCTGTTCATATCTTTCATCCACTTTTGAATGGTTTGTTTTTTTCTGGTAAATTTGTTTTAGTTCTTTGTGGATTCTGGATATTAGCCCTTTGTCAGATGGGTGGATTGCAAAAATTTTTTTCCCATTCTATTGGTTGCCAGTTCACTCTAATGATTGTTTCTTTTGCTGTACAGAAGCTCCGGAGTTTAATTAGGTCCCATATGTCTATTTTGTTTTTGGTGTTTTAGTCATGAAGCCCTTGCCTATGCCTATGTCCTGAATGGTTTTGCCTAAGTTTTCTTCTTGGGTTTTTATGGTGTTAGATCTTATGTTTAAGCCTTTAATTCCATCTGGAGTTAATTTTAGTGTAAGGTGTCAGGAAGGGGTCCAGCTTCTACATTCTGCACACGGCTAGCCAGTTTTCCCAGCACCATTTATTAAACAGGGAATCATTTCCCCATTGCTTGTTTTTGTCAGGGTTGTCAAAGACCAGATGGTTGTGTATATGTGGCATTGACTCCGAGGCCTCTGTTCTGTTCCATTGGTCTATATCTCTGTTTTGGTACCAGTACCATGCTCTTTGGATTACTGTAGCCTTGTAGTATAGTTTGAAGTCAGGTAGCATGATGACTCCAGCTTATTTCTTTTTGCTTAGAATTGTCTTGGCTATGTGGGCTCTCTTTTGGTTACATATGATGTTTCAGGTGTTTTTTTTTTCCAGTTCTGTGAAGAGGATCACAGGTAGCTTGATGGAGATAGCACTGAATCTATAAATTACTTTGGGCAGTATGGCCATTTTCACGATATTGATGCTTTCTAATCATGAGCATGGAATGTTTTTCCATCTGTTTGTGTCCTCTCCTATTTTGTTGAGCAGTGGTTTGTAGTTCTCCTTAAAGAGGTCCTTTACATCCTTTGTTAGTTGTATTCCTAGGTATTTTATTCTCTTTGTAGCAATTGTGAATGGCAGTTCATTCTTGATTTGGCTCTCTTTAAGCCTGTTACTGATGTATAGGAATGCTTGTGATTTCTGCACATTGATTTTGTATCCTGAGACTTTGCTGCAGTTGCTTATCAGTTTCAGGTGATTTTGGGCTGAGACGATGGGGTCTTCTAAATATAAAATCATGTGTTCTGCAAATAGAGACAACTTGAATTCTTCATTTCCTAATTGAATACCCTTTATTTCTTTTTCTTGCCTGATTGCTCTGGCTAGAACTTCCAATACTATATTGAATAGGAGTGGTGAGAGAGGGCATCCTTGTTTAGTGCCAGATTTCAAAGGGAATGCTTTCAGTTTTTGCCAGTATAATATAGGCTGTGGGTTTGTTGTAAATAGCTTTTATCTTTTATTTTGAGATATATCCCTTCAATACCTAGTTTATTGAGGGTTTTTTAGCATTAAGCGCTGTTGAATTTTGTCAAAGGCCTTCTCTGCATCTATTGAGATAATCATGTGGTTTTTGTCTTTGGGTCTGTTTATGTGGTGAATTAGGTTTATAAACTTGTGTATGTTGATCCTGCCTTGCATCCCGGGGATGAAGCCTACTTGATCATGATGCATAAGCTTTTTGATGTGCTGTTGCAATTGGTTTGCCAGTATTTTATTGAGCACTTTGCACCATGTTCATCATGGATATTGACCTGAAGTTTTCTTTTTTTGTTGAGTCTCTGCCCGGTTTTGGTATCAGGGTGATATTGGTCTCATAAAATGATTTTGGAAGGATTCCCTCTTTCTGGATTGTTTGGAATAGTTTCAGAAGGAGTGGTACCAACTCCTCTTTGTATGTCTGGTAGAATTCAGCTGTGAACCCATCTGGACCTGGGCTTTTTGTGGTTGGCAGGCTATTAATTGCTGCCTCAACTTCAGACCTTGTTATTGGTCTATTCAGGGTTTTGACTTCTCCTGGTTTAGGCTCGGGGGATGCAAGTATCCAGGAATTTATCCATTTCTTCCAGGTTTACTGGTTTATGTGCATAGAGTTGTTTGTAGTAATCTCTGATGGTAGTTTGTATTTCTGTGGAATCGGTGGTGATATCCCCTTTATTGTTTTTTATTGCATCTCTTTCATTCTATTTGATTTTTCTCTTCTCTTTTTTATTAACCTGGCTAGCGGTCCCTCTATTTTGTTGATCTTTTCAAAAAACCAGCTCCTGGATTTATTGATTTTTTTTGAAGGGTTTTTTGTGTCTCTATCTCCTTCAGTTCTGCTCTGATCTTAATTATTTCTTGTC
>NW_016107752.1:1151283-1152920 GCF_001604975.1 Cebus imitator
TCCTTGCTTCTCATGTGTGCCTTTACAGTATTGATATATATTTTCCTCTAGACAATGCTTTAAATGTGTCCCAGATATTCTGGTATGTCATGTCTTCATTCTTGTTGGTTTCGAAGAACATCTTTAATTCTGCCTTCATTTCATTGTTTATCCAGTCAACATTCAAGAGCCAGTTGTTCAGTTTCCATGAAGTTGCATGTCTCTGGGTTAGTTTCTTAATCCTGAGTTCTAATTTGATTGCACTGTGATCTGAGAGAGTGTTATGATTTCCATTCTTTTGCATTTGCTGAGGAGTAATTTACTTCCAATTGAGTGGTCAGTTTTAGAGTAGGTGTGATGTGGTGCTGAGAAGAATGTATATTCTGTTCATTTGGGGTGGAGAGTTCTGTAGATACCTATTAGGTTTGCTTGTTCCAGATCTGAGTGCAAGTCCTGGATATCCTTGTTAATTTTCTGTTTAATACTGACAATGCAGTGTTCTAGTCTCCCATTATTATTGTGTGGGAGTCTAAGTGTCTTTGTAGGTTGTTAAAAACTTACTTTATGTATCTGGGTGCTCCTGTATTGGGTGCTTATATATTTAGGATCATTAGCTCTTCTTGTTACATTGATCCTTTTACCATTATGTAACACCCTTGTTTCTTTTGATCTTTGTTGCTTTACAGCCTATTTTATCAGAGACTAGGATTGCAACTCCTGCTATTTTTGGTCTCCATTTCCTTGGTAAATCTTCCTCCATCCCTTTATTTTGAGTCTATATGTGTCCTTGCATGTGAGATGGGTTTCCTGGACACAGCACAATGATGGGTTTTAACTTTTTTATCTAATTTGCCAGTCTGTGTCTTTTGATTGGGGCATTTAGTCCATTTACATTTAAGGTTAATATTGTTATATGTGAACTTGATCCTGCCATTTTGATGCTAACTGGTTGTTTTGACACAGTTTCTTCATTTTGTCGATGCTCTTTACCATTTGGTACGTTTTTGGAGTGGCTGGTACTGGTTGTTCCTTTCAATGTTTAGCACTTCCTTCAGGAGCTCTTGTAGGGCAGGCTTGGTGGTGACGAAATCTCTCAGCAATTGCTTGTTTGTAAAGGATTTTATTTCTGCTTTGCTTATGAATCTTAGTTTGGCTGGATATGAAATTCTAGGTTGAAAGTTCTTTTCTTTAATATTATTGATATTGGCCCCCACTCTCTTCTGGGTTTTAGGGTTTCTGTGGAGAAATCTACGGTGAGTCTGGTGGGCTTCCCTTTGTGGGTATCCCAACCTTTTTCTCTGGCTGTCCTTAGCATTTTTTTTCCTTCACTTCAACCCTGATTAATCTGACGATTATGTGCCTTGGGTTGCTCTTCTTGAGGAATATCTCTGTGGTATTCTCTGTATTTCCTAGACTTGAATATTGGCCTGCCTTGCTGGGTTGGGGAAGTTCTCCTTGTCCTGAAGAGTATTTTCCAGCTTGGATTCATTCTCTCCATCAGATTCAGGTACACCTATCAAACGTGATTAGGTCTTTTCACAGAATCCCCTATTTATTGGAGGCTTTGTTCATTTCTTTTCACTCTTTTTTCTCTAATCTTGCCTTCTCATTTTATTTCATTGAGTTGATCTTCAATCTCTGATATCCTTTCTTCTGCT
>NW_016107752.1:1152985-1160416 GCF_001604975.1 Cebus imitator
CGGCTATTGAAACTTGTGTATGCTTCATGAAGTTCTCATGCTATGTTTTTCAGCTCCATCAGTCATTTATATTCTTCTCTAAGCTGTTTATTCTGGTTTGTATTTCATGAAACCTTTTTTCAAGTTTCTTAGTTTCTTTGCATTGGGTTAGAACATGTTCTTTTAGCTCAGAGAAGCTTGTTATTACTCACCTTCTGAAGCCTGTTTCTGTCAATTCATCAGACTCATTCTTGATCCAGCTTTGTTCCCTTGCTGGTGAGGAGTTGTGATCCCTTGGAGGAGGAGAGGCATTCTGGTTTTGGGTGTTTTCATCCTCTTTGCACTGGTTTCTTCCCATCTTTGTGGATTTATCTACCTGTGTTCTTTGTAGTTGGTGATTTTCGGATGGGGTCTCTGAGTGGACGTCCTTTTTGTTGATGATGAAGTTATTTCTTTCTGTTATTTAGTTTTCCTTCTAACAGTGAGGCCCCTCTGCTGTAGGACTGCTGGAGATCTCTTCCAGACCCTGTTTGCCTGGGAATCACCTGTGGCGGCTGCAGAACAGTAAGGGTTTCTGCCAGTTTCTTCTTGTTATCTTCGTCCCAGAAGGACACTCACCAGATGTCAGCCTGAGCTTTCCTTTATGAGGTGTCTCTTTGTATATATAGGGGCAGGGAGCTGCTTGAGGAGACAGCCTGTCCTTTATAGGAGCTCAAGCGCCAAGCTATGAGCTCTGTTGTTTTGTTCAGAACTGCTGGGCAGGTAGGTTTAAGTCTGCTGCAGCAGAACTCATAACTGCCTTTTTTCCCAGGTGTTCTGTCCTGGGAAGGTAGGACTTTATAAGTTCTTAAAAAAGGCTGCTGCCTTTTTTAAGAGATGCCCTGCCAAGCTAGGGAGGTAGCCTAGTCACAGTCTGCCAGCAGAGGTGTTGCTGAGCTGCTGTGGACTCTGCCCACCTGCTCTGTGAACTTCCTTGCGGGTTTGTTTATAGAGGTATAGTTAGAGCTGCCTTGGTAATAGCAGTCTGCTTTAGTAATAGCAGACTGCCTCTGTAATGGCGGACTGCCTCTGTAATGGTGGACTGTCTTGGTAATGGCAGACTGCCTCTGTAATGGCAGACTGCCTTGGTAATGGTGGAGTGCCTCAGTAATGGTAGACGCCCCTCCCTATACAGAGCTGGACCATCCTGGGTCCAGCTGTGCTTGCTGTGAAACTCTCAATCCAGAGCGTTTCAGACTGCTGGTCTTTGTGGGGGTGGGAAACGCTGATCCAGATCACCTGGCTCATTGTTTCAGCCCCTGTTTTTTCAGTTGAATGGGTAGCTCTGTATCCCAGGCGTTCCAGGCACTAGTTGAAACGGCTGCTGAGATTTGTGTGCCTTTTTGTGCGGAGACCCGCTCTGCCGGCTGAAACAGCTGTGCTGGAAACTCGTCTCTTTTCAGACTGGGAATCTCTTGGTCTGTGGGTAGTAATAACTCATTTGGAAATGTGGTGTTCACTCACTCTCTGCGTTGTTCTCGCTGGAACTGCACTCCAGAGCTGTTCCTATTTGGCCATGTTGGACCTGCCAAGCCAATTATTTTTAAAAAATTGGATCCTTGTACTTGCATTGATTGTAATGTCTTTCTTTCTTTCTTTTTTTTTTTAATATTTGTGGGAAAAGAGAAATAAAAATAATAAACTCCCCCCCCCATAAGAGAGAAGTGGCCTTGAAAGATGAAATTATGTTGGATTAGAAGGGCACAATTGTTTAGTTGCTTCTTGAAGGTAGCCAGATGAGTGTGAACATGAAAGTAGAAGGGCTAATGTATGTGGGATCTCTGTAGATGGAGTAGTGCAAAAAAAGAGTGTGTAAAAGAAACAGCAAGGCAAAGATGATCAGTTGTAGGTAGTTGTGAGAGGTAACCAAGGAAGTTTGGACTTTTTTCAGTAATCAATGAGAGTCACTAGAGGTTATGGGGCTGGTTATGAGTGGGGCAGGCCATTGAAAAAATAAGGTGAGAAAAGCAGGAGGCATTTTGATGGAAGATGTGTAGTAGGCTTTGATGACTTTAAGTATTGACATAAAATAGATGATTTTAACAGTTTTAAGTTGCACTGATTAAGAATAGGATAATATTAGTTATAAAGAGGGAAGCCAGAAGAGGAAACTGATATAGGCTTTTCTGTACAGGTGACTTTAAAATTTTTTAAAGAGATGGTGTCTCACTGTGTCACCCAGGCTGGTGTACAGTGGCATTACTGTAATTCACTGTAGACCTGAACTCTTGGGCTCAAGCTAATTTTTTAAAAACATTATTTTTTAGAGACAGGGTTTGGCTATCTAGCTCAGCCTGGTCTTGAACTTCTGGCCTCTCCCAATCTTCCCCCCTCAGCTAACTGAGTAGCTTGAACTACAGGTGCAAGCCACTGTGCTCTGTGACATTTTTTCGTATAGAATCATGGTCAAAAGTTAAGTCATTTAGTAAAACTCTTATTTGGAGAGAATTTGATTTTCTTTGTTGCTCTCATTACTATGAACATTTCAAACAAATACCAAAGTAGAGAGGATAATAAATAAGATTTGTGTGTCTAATATCCACTTCAACAATGATCAACACACGCCAACTCTTGTTTCACCATTGCCCCATCTATTCCATGTCAATCTCCATATTACCTTGAAGTGAATTCCAGTCATTATATCATTTAATCCATAAATATTTTATATGTGTCTCTAAAAGATAACTCTAAAACACCCCATAATATCATACACATCTTAAAAATTGACATTATTTCTCAATGTAATTCAATGTTTGGCTAGACTTCACATTGCTTTATTTTCATAATATTTTTTATTGTATTTTTTATTAGTATTTAAGTTATGTGCACAATTCTCTTTTAAGAAAGTATATAATTTTAACTCACAAAATAGTATACATAAAACATATATGTAAGATATAAAGCATAATAATTAAACAAATACTCTGAATCTCAAATCCCAACTCCAAAACTTGAATTTATCAATGCTGGTAAATCTGCCTGTTTTTTCCTCTACCATCCAAACGTTATGCCATTATATCAAACATTAGCTAGCACTGTTAATGTAAATTTCATCTAAAGCTGCCACTCCGTATTTTAAGTATAGTCAAAATGTTTCTCTGAATATAGTAAACTAGCCTAACTGGATGAGTAAACAGACTGTTGCACATTCTTGTGCCAATCACCAAGTTTTGACCTATCAAAGACAGCCAGCCATTCAAACTGGGTTCAAATAAGGCAAATGCGGAGCTGTAACTAATCCGACTGCCTCTGTACCTCACTTCTGCTTTTTGTACTTCACTTTCCTTTTTCTGTCCATAACGTTGCTACATGGGAGTCTCTCTGAACCTATTCTGGTTGAGGGGCTGGCCCATTTGCAAATCGTTTATTGCTCAATTAAAGTCTGTTAAATTTATTTTGTCTAAGATTTTTCTTTTCATAGCTCTATCCTGATTTTATATTTTTTATTCCCTTGCTCTCTTTTCTTTTTTAAAAAAACAGTTTTATCACATATGTATGTGTTCTTAAACAATATGTTGTTTAGTTTTGCTTGTTTTTAAGCTATAGAAAAATATCATATAATGTCATTTGCTTTTCTTTCATTCAACATACTGCTTCTAAAGTTCACCTAAATCGTTTTGTGTAGCTATGGTTAATTAATTTTTATGGCTGTATAATCTTTCTAAGAGTAGCTATCATTGTTTATTTACCTGTTCTGTTCATGGGTATTTTATTTCTAGCTTTTTTCACTATGAAAAATTTTTTATGGACAATATGTCTCCTTTAATTTGTATAAAAGTTTCTACAGGGTGAATCAAGGATTGGAATTGCTAGGTCACAGATTACTGCCATGTTCAACTTTGCTACATAATGCCAAATTGTTTTCCAAAGTAGTGATACCAATTAACATTTTTGCTAGCAGTTCATTAGAATTCTCATTGAAGCACATCCTTATCAAATTAACAATTTTCAGGGCTAGGTGTGGTGGCTCGCGCTTGTAATCCTAGCACTTTGACAGGTTGAAGCAGGTGGATCACCTGGGGTCAGGAGTTCAAGACCAGCCTGGTAAACATGGTGAAACCCTGTCTCTACTAAAATACAAAAGTTAGCCAGGCAAAATGGTGGGTGCCTGTAATCCCAGCTACTCTGGAGGCTGAGTTGGAAGAATCGCCTGAATCCAGGAGACGGTGGTTGCAGTGAGCCGAGATCACGACACTGCACTCCAGCCTGGGTGACTGAGTGTGAGAGCTCCTATTTTTCTTTTATGGTCTTACTTGATAAAGAGAAATTCTTGATTTTAATATAATCAAAATAATAAATTACTTTAGTGTTTGTGATTTTGAGGTCTTGTTAAAAATCATTTTTATTAATACTTCAAGCTTACAAAAATTATATTTTCTTATAAAAATTATATGGGCTATAACTTTAACCGGCACCTCCTAAGATCAAAGCAGTTCCTGGTGAGGGAGTGAGGTCTGGGCCTTCAGTGAGTAAAACTTTTGGCCATTGAGGAATAATCTTGCTAAAAAGCATCTGGTAGCACACAAGTTTTGCTATCATGATTTTGGGAAGTAAGATTAGAAAGTTATGCTCATTGTTATATCTCTAGTAACAAAACAAAGTCAGCAACATAGTAGGCATCTAATAAATATTTGTATTGAGAGTGAATGCACCATGAGGTTCACACAGTGGAAAAATATTTCCATTCCCACTAGTTGCTTTTGGCCGTGTGTTAAACAATTCAATACATCACACTGAACAGGCTTTAGGGAAGTCTAAGTTTTGATCATCATAGTGTAATTGTACTTGATAACACTCAGGTTGTATAGTAGTTTGAGTAGGCATGTGGTGGAAGTTCAAACTGAAATAGCTGAAGAAACAGAGGGTGATTTATTTCCATTTAGAATAAAATAAAAGTCTAACAGACATTTCAGGTATCGTTGGTTCTATGGGCTGAAATGAGTTCAAAATGACTCTCTTACTTTGCTTATTAGTTCTTTCTTTGTATTGGCTTCTTTCTTATTCAGGCTCTCCCTATACAGAAAAAAAAAAAACATAGCCATCAGCAGCTCAAACTCAGATCCTACTATGATGGCAATGGCATAAAGATTGAGCTTTGCCTGTAATCACCTTTAAGAAGGTCTAAGTAAGACATGAAGTGACTTGGCTATGTACCATACACAGCCTTCCATCCTTCACTGTAACTGGCTGAACAGAATACTGTGACTAGGCCTGACTCGTGTCTCCCCATGCAGCACAGAGAGCAGGTATCTACTTCCCTGTAACTGCAGAGCCTGGATGGTACTGCTTCCACCGAATCACCATCTTGTGAACTAAATAGCATGGTGTCCACTTCATTCCAGCCACAAAGACTGAACAACATTGTGTCCACTTCACTCCAACCACCTGGACAGAACAGGATTCTTATGAGGAAAGGATGGTTTCTGAAACTGATGGTAGAAAAATATGTATAAATATTTATGTACCTGTATTCAGTTTTTACAATTTTGTTTTGTATAATCTTTCTTGAAAAAGAAAAACAGTATTATGCCCTTGCAGAATTTAAAACTTGTTAGGCCCATTCAAAATAATATACTAATTATAAAATCTTTTTCAAATTAAGCTCCTTTCTTTAAAAACTTATATCTGCTTCAAAATAATATTTCACTTATATATAGTTATGAAATGTATCATTTATTGTCTATTTTAAACTATGACTGAAAAGCTATTTATTTTCACATACTTAAAATTAATTATAATAAACACATTTTCAAATATAAGTGACGAATTTCCCTGGAAGTATTGTCATATCAAGAAATCCAGATGGAGAAAGTTTTATCAGTTTGGAAGGATTTGAGCCTCCAGACTAGTCTAGAAGTAAGGATCCTTTAGGCAATAAGTTTCCTATTTCTACTTGCTAAGTCAATTTTTGAGAAAATTTCAGTAGCTTTTATAGATGATTGCCTCTCCTCCCTGCCCAACTTATTCCCTCACTCTGTCTACGTCGCACTTTGTAACCTCCATTGACTTTTAACCTTATCTTTATATTAAACAGTCGGGAAATTTAGGTCGGAGGCCTCTTCCCTTTTTAATGAAATGATATGATAATGACTAAAAATTATCGTTAAGGTAATCATCATCAAGATAACGATGAATCTTGAAATATTTCATCTTCTGTAATTCCATCAGGCCATGAATGTTATTTTGCTTAATGGATGCCAATGTCAGTGTATATAGAACACAATACTTGTCTGAGACATTTCTTCTTCTTGACATAGCTGGGGTAGTTTTTGCCATGTTGTTTTTCATTACTTCATGTGGCACCCACGCTTATACCACCATACGCTCTATACTGAGAAGTCATGGTTAAAGTTCTTCTATAGTTGCTAATGAAGTTCTGTTTCAGAATTTGTCATACGTTGAACAAATATGGTTGGGTAGAATTTTCTTTTTATTCTCCAAGGAAAACAAAAGGACTTGCCAAACAAGTGAACATTATGCATTGTTACAGAGGAAAATATTCTCTTAAGAAAAGCAGATTCTTTCAACTTTTGATGAATTTTCCATGAATCTAAATTTTCATTATAAACCACATAATTTTAGTCTTTGACAGGTACTGTTCAGCTCATAGTGGTATTTTTGCAAACTAATTTTAAATTATTTTCTACCCAGAAAGGCAAAATATGTAAGTTTTTTGGTTACGCTTGTTGGATGTAAAAAAAAAAAATTAACTGTATCTTTCAAAAACAAATATTCAGGTTGTATAGTAGTTTGAATAGGCTTTCTTTAGTTAATTTGAATTCACAGGATTTTTTTGGACTACTTAATTCTCTTGTGCATAGGAGGAGATGGAAGAAAAGAAGTGGTACCTTGAGGAGGGTAATTACCAGAGGTTTTGGGGAAGCATTTTTGCCTAAGACAATCAAATATTTCTTTAATTAAGTGATAATATATGGGAATGGGAAGCGTACGTGTAATTTTTCTAGACATTTGATTTCCCTCCACATGGTTATGCAGAGCACCTAAGAAATTGACAACCTATGTTTCCTTCTTTTGAAAATTACCTCCCACTCTCATGCGTGTGGTTATAGGGGGGGCAGGAGAAGTTTGGCAGAGCATCTCTCTGTGCCTCTTCTCATAGTTTATTAAGCCAATCGTGTGCCTTGGACTTAGTCTGGTTGTTCAGAATCCTGCCTCAGGATTTTTGGAAGGGGCAACCAAAATACTAAGTTTGTCTCTTTCTTTATTATAATTATTTTTTAGCGTAGTCTCGCACTGTCACCCAGGCTGTAGTGCAGTGGCACGATCTCTGCTCACTGCAATCTCCACCTCCTGGTTTCAAGCAATGCTCCTGCCTCAGCCTCCCGAGTAGCTGGGACTACAGGCACGCGCCACCACACACAGCTGGTTTTTTTTTTTTTTTTTGGTCTTTTT
>NW_016107752.1:1160616-1174792 GCF_001604975.1 Cebus imitator
TTTTTTTTTTTTTTTTTTTTTGCTGATGTGAAGTGAAGGTAAAGAATAAAGCTGACATGGAGAGAAGAGCAAAATTGAGAGATGCAGAGGAGGCCTGTGCATGTTTGTGGCCCTGTATTTAGTCATTTCTCTTACCCAGGCACATTCTAGTCTTAATTTCTGGGAAACTTAGTGTTTTGTTATTAATGATTCTTGTTGTTGGTTATAGAAAGGAAATTGAATCTATGTCACTTGCAACCAAGATTCTAGCCTAATACAGTTACTGTTTCCCCAGTGAGGTCTAGGTATAGACTAGGTTTTATTTTGCATGACAACTATAGTTCCTACCTGTATTGGCTGCTTGAGATATTGTGGGGGGGGAGAGAGAGAGAGAGAGAGAGAGAGAGGGAGAGAGATAAAGAGGGAGAGTGAGAGAAGGTGAGATGGTTATGCAGAACAGGTTTCTCAATCTTAGCACAAGTGAATTTTGAGTCAGAAATTTTTTGTTGTGGGTGGCTGTTTTGGGCATTGTAGGATGTTTAGCTGAATATTTGACCCCCACTAGTATATGTGGGGGTCACACCTTCCCACCCAGTTGTGACAGCAAAAAATATCTCTAGATATTATCAATTGATCAATATCCCTGGAGAGTGTGGTGTGTGAGGTGGAGAATCACTCAACTGAGACCAAATGGTATAGAGATATTTGCAAGGAATGGCAAAGTTGCAGAAAGTAAACAAGTTGTTTTCCAACCCTAATTTAGGCCATATAAAATGTGTATCCAACTTATCAAAAGGTTATACATCTATTTATTTGCAAGTTAGCTGCTCTTTCACTTAAAAAGATGGTTACATATCTACAAACAAGCTAAAGAAATGCACAGAAAAAAATGTGAGCAATTCTTTTGTACACTTCTGCTGCTTTTATGTGCACAGTTTGATATTTGCTGTCTGAGGCTTCCATTAGTGATGGACATTCCTATGGCCAGCCACCAGCCTACAATGACGTTGACACTGTTAAAAGTGATACGTCTGGAGTAGTGAGGGCCAGCATGTACTGAAAAATTATGGAGAATAAAACCATTGCAGAGAAAAGATGAACTGAGAAATAGATAACACCGTTTGAGTCTGGGAATCCAGCAGTAACTGGAGTCATTATTTTTTGGATAAATGAGTATATTAGAGTTCTCTACAGGGACAGAACTAATAGGATAGATGTATATATGAAGGGGAATTTATTAAGGAGTATTGACTCACATGATCACAAGGTGAAGTCCCTAATAGGCCATCTGCAAGCTGAGAAGCAAGGAAGCCAGTCCAAATCTCAAAATGTCAAAATAGGGAAGCTAACAGTGCAGCCTTCAGTCCGTGGCCAAAGGCTCGAGATTCCCTGGAAAACCACTAGTATAAGACCAAGAGTCCAAAAGCTGAAGAACTTGAAGTCTTGGTGTTCCAGGGCAGGAAACATCCAGCATGGGCAAAAGATGAAGGCTGGAAGACTCAGCAAGTCAGCGCATTCCAACTTCTTTTGCCTGCTTTATTCTAGCCACATGGCAGCTAACTGGGTGGCGCCCACCCAGATTGAGGGTCAGTCTGCTTCTCCCAGTCCACTGACTCATATGTTAATCTCCTTTGCCAGCACCCTCACAGACACACCCAGCAATAATACTTTGCATCCTTCAATCCAGTCAAGTTGACAATCATCACAACGAGGCAATGAATTTCCTTTTATTATTTAAACTGATATGAGTTGGATTTTCTTCATTCACAGTTGTGGTGATTTTGAGTAATGCAGAAAGGTATAATAATCAGGATATCATTCTATGATAAATTGTGTTTCTTTGATACATTTTGATGTTGTCATACCAAAAAGGGAATTTATGAAAAAAAAACTGAAGATGATTCAGTAAAAACAAAAAATGTTTTATGATGTAGAAAAATTGATTTTTATGATTGAAGTTTATACACCTAGAATGGATAAAATATAAAACTGCTTAAATATAGTTGATTTTTTTCTATGAAAAATTTTGCCACACAGATAGTCCAGTAGAGCAACAGTAATAAAATACCTTAAACCAAGTGGCTTATAGACAATATAAATATATTTCTCACAGTTCTGGAAGCTGGGAAGTCCGAGGTGAAGATGCTGGCAGGCATTTGGTGAGAGTTGCTTTCTCATAGATGGCACCTCTTTGCTCTGTTCTTAACATGGTACGAGAGGCAAACAGGCTTCCTTGGGCTTCCTTTATAAGAGCACTAATTCCATTCATGACGGCTCTGCCCTCAAGAGCCAATAAACTCCCGAAGGTCCTACCTCCTAATGCCACCTAATACATTGGAGATTAGGGTTTCAACATCTAAATGTTGAGGGGATGCATACATACAAACATTCAAACAATTATATATACATATTATATAATGGTCTGTTATATAATATGTAATTAAATATATTTAACATATTTGGTTAATATTTAATATATTAACAGTAAATATATTTAATTATAAATATAGTTAATGTATATTTAATATATTTAATATGTGCAAATATTAAATATACATTAAATATATTCAAATATACATTTAATATATAAATATGTAATAGTTTATATTACATATTACATATATTTAATATAAAATATAAATTATTTATAATATAAATATACATTTATAATTAAATTTTTTAAATGCATATATATATATACTCTAATCACTCTCTTAGGCAATGGCCCCTTGCAATGAGGAATTATCCGTCTATGACTCCTGCTGTAGAGGGTTTCCTGGGAGTATTTTTTTTTTTTTACCATGTGACTCACCTCCAGGTGCTGAACCATAATCAAATGACTAGGAATGGGCCTCAGACAGTTCATCTATGTGCTTAATGAGGTTGGCACAAAATAATAAAGTTTGTTAAATAGACTCTTTCAGGAACTTAGGATATTAACTACTGATTGAAAGCATAATTTGGAAATGGCAGTTGGCCAGGCACAGTGGCTCACACCTATAACCCCAGCACTTTGGGAGGCCGAGGTGGGCAGATCACGAGGTCAGGTTTCAAGATCAGCCTGACTAACATGGTGAAACCCCATCTCTACAAAAAATACAAAAATTAGCCGGGCATGGTGGCGTGCACCTGTAATCCCAACTACTCAGGAGGCTGAGGCAGGGGAATCCCTCAAACTCGGGAGGTGTAGGTTGCAGTGAGTGGAGGTCACACCACTTCACTGCAGCCTGGGTGACAGAGTGAGACTCTATCCCTTAAAAAAAGAATGGAAGTTGAAATGGCTCATACAGAGAAGAGTTAGAGGGACTGTGATGGTAATGGACAAGATACAATTGTGTAGAAGGAAGCCGACAATGGGGCCAGAAGAGTAGAGTAGACTAAGTTACATTGAGAAAAAAAGTTTGTCTAGAGAGACTGAAAGAACCACCTTCAGTCAAGAGAGAGAAACAAACTGGTTTCTAAGTACAGACTTCATTCCTTATGATTTTATAGTGTTAGTTATTCCATTCTCATCTGTGCAATAATTGTCATTTTATTGTCCCTGAGCTCCAAATTCACCCTGTATTACCTGCATTGCAATAATGGATTGAACACTGAGCATTTCTGTTACGGTGAACACATGTTAAGTACTGTCAGTAGAGGACGCTGGAGAGACAGGGAGAGGATGAAGGATTCTTGTAATTCTCTACACCTGCCAGAGTCTCAGCTCATCTGCCTGACTAGAAAGGCTGCTTCCCCGACCCCTCTCTACCAGAAGACTGCCTTGTTCCAATTCTCATGCAAAAGCCGCATCTTCACTCCCTCTATATACATTCACTTACGAACTGTGGCTGACATCTCATTTCCTCCTTGCCCAGCTACCATGGACCAGCTCTGATCCGAGTGACCTAGCAAACTTCTCTGGAGGTTGCAACTATACCTTCTCCAACAAGGTCTGAACCCCACCTTGGAATCCCCACTTCAACCTTGTTCTTCGTTGTATCCTTTCTCTGAGCCCTAGGCTAACCAGCAGAGTTCTCTTTATACCCTTCTAGTTACTTTCCTGTCATATTTAATAATTCTTTACATTAAAAAGTTCCCGTTCAAATTACTGTGATTCCTTTTTCCTGATTGAATTTAGATAAATATATCCTCTTTATAATAAATTCCATTTCTCTTGGATTAACTTGAATGAATTTCTGTTTCTTGTGATCACAAGAGCTGGCTGCAACTAGGCAGGATACAACAACTGAGTTTCCTCTGTGATTCTTGCTCTTGTCCTTTGACTCACACAGAATTTTATAAAACTGACCTCAGTGCCTACAACTGACTGCAGATGACAAAGGCAGAACACTTAGATTTGATGATCACAAGGCTTGATATATTTGTCAATAGTACCAGGAAGAGTTTTGCATACTATAATATTTAACAGCCGCAGGAGAAGGGCAAACCAATATAATTAAGGTTAAGGATATGTGGAGTAATTGAATAAGGAGGCTTAATGTGTCCCTATTTCTATTTTAACTTGTTCAGTTTCATGAATCAATGAGCTAAAGCAAAGATATGTAAAAAGAGTAAATACCTAAACAGGATTTGCTTGAATTTCCTTAAATGAATTGTTAACCATGCCGATTAATTTATCCTTTCAGAAAGCATGTAATTTTGCTGATATACCTATCTGCTCTGGTGCTGTAAGTCAACACATGGACACAGTGAGGGGAACGTTACACAGTTGGGCCTGTTGGGGATTGGGGGGCTAGGGGAGGGATAGTGTTAGGAGAAATGTAGATGACGAGTTGATGGGTGCAGCAAACCACCATGGCAGGTGTATACTCAGGTAACAAACTTGCACATTCTGCACATGTATCTCAGAACTTAAAGTATAATAATAATAAAAAAAAATAACAACTTGTACTCCATCTAGGGCAGCCAAGGGTACAATAGGACTGATATGGTTTGGCTATGTCCCTTCCCAAAACAAATCTTGAATTGTAGTCCCCATAATTTTACATCATGGGAGGCACCCAGTGGGAGGTAATTGAATCACGGGGATATTTACTCTCACACTGTTCTAGTGACAGTGAGTGAGCTCTTGAAAGATCTGGTGGTTTTATAAGGAGCTTTTGCCCCAGTTTTGCTTGGTACTTCTCCTTCCTGCCTCCATGTGAAGAAAGATGTGTTTGCTTCTCCTTCTGCCGTGATTGTAAGTTTCCTAAGGACTTCGCTGCCAAAAAAAAAAAAAAAATCCTTTCATTAAAAAAAAAAATCTCAAAGTATGTTCATTGGATATTCAATGATTGGTTTCTCTAGGATCAGTGCCCAAAAAATTCCTGCAGAATTAGATTTATAGATATTGGTCCACTGTGCCATGGAGAAGGTTACAAAATGGAGAGGAGGAGTGAAGGTTTTCTCCATGTAAATGTGCTTAGTCATTAATTACATAGCTAATAGGCTTAAAATTTGCTATACAATTATTTTTTGTAAACATTGATACAAAAGTATAGAATATAATTAGGAAAAAGATTTAAGGGATATAATATGGTAATTTATGGGATTTCTAAATAAAATATTTTTAAATGATATAGCATATATCAACAAGAGAGAATTAAAAGTAGTCTGGCAATCAATAATTATGCAATAATACTGGAAAAAGCAAAAGTACAATGGTTTCCAGTATAGCTGACTCTTTAATTATAGATAAAACATCTTATAGAATTTGAAAAAATGAAGAGCATCTCTGTTTAGAAAAGCTGATTAAACATTATAGTGTGCAATCAATATCTTATTTGCAGAACATCAAAAATTAGTACCTAAATATTAACTTCCTCAAACAAAATTATGGCTACATCATGCCATATTAGAGAGTGACATTGAAAGGAGACATTAAAAAATGTCTGTCTGAATAATTTACTTTTTTATAGCTGAAAAGTATAAAATCAGATTAAAATAGCATATGTTTGGGAAAAGCTTTTAAAATGCTTTAAATACATTTTTGAAGTAGCACTCAACAGAAGTCTATGTTTCTACTACCTGGAATTGAAAATAGTAAAGATGGCCGGGCACAATGGCTCACACCTGTAATCCCAGCACTTTGGGAGGCCAAGGCCGGTGGAACACCTGAGGTCAGGAGTTTGAAACCAGCCTGGCCAACATGGTGAAAACTCATTTCTACTAAACATACAAAAATTACCTGGGCATGGTGGTGCATGCCTGTAATCCCAGCTACTTGGTAGGCTGAGGCAGGAAAATGGCTTGAACCTGGGAGGTGGAGGTTGCAGTGAGCCGAGATTGTCCCATTGCACTTCAGCCTGGTGACAAGAGCCAAACTCCATCTCATACAAAACAAAACAAAATAAAACAAAACAATAAAGGCATGAGTGTTCTTGGTGAGGAGAGGTCAAGAACCAATTATGATACCACAGGAGTGCTTTCTCCTGAATTAAGGAAATAAATAGTATTAAACTGTTTATAGAAAGCAATGAATTTCTAAAGGAAATATCCTTATTCTGAAGAACATGCTTTCATGCAATATTTTGTGGGTATTCTCCTTAAACATTTTATTTACAAGTAGAATTATCTACTTAGAGTATAAATCAGACGTGTTCAGATATTTTGAGAGAGTTTAATAAAATTGAAATAAAAAGATGGTAAGAAAATGCCCTTAAAATTAAATGTTATAGCTTATTGGTGAAAATATTTAAATGTGAAAAAAAAGATTCCAGGAGAAAATATTTAATAAATAACTCAGACCCTACATAAAAGGAATTCATGAAAAGAACACATGAAAATATATACAGAAAATTAAATTTTTCATGTCCTTTAAAAAAGATAATTGAATGTCTGGTGAATATAATTCAAGACCTTATAGGTAACATTTGATAAAAAATTTCAACTGTTCCTTGGACATGCTAAGACAAAATTTGAAATATTTTATAGGTGAGTCCACATGTTGTCTATTCTTACTATTAAAAAAAAAAACCCTAAAATCCTCTTATCGCCATAGGATTATGGAATGATAAGATGGAGTATTAATTAAGAATAGAGTACCACTCAGCTCTATGTCTTATTTCCTGGGGTGAACTTGGGTGTTTTTCTTAGCTCGGTGTGCTTCAGTTTCTATCTGTATAGAAGAAACTAACATTTAACCTCATATAGTCATATGAGGATTGAATAACTATGTATAAAATATTTAAAATAATATTGAACCCATAATAACCACTCAATAATATTATAACACAATCTGGTTATTTAGTGTCTTTTCAACAGTATTTGTTTTTATATATACATTAACAGTTATCGTTGAAGATCGTAATTGTTAATTTTATATATGAGCCTACTCGTTGCTTCCAGAATAGTCTCATTTAAATTCTTTTTTTTTTTTTATTCTACTTTATTGCTCAAGAACTTACAATGATTCCCCTGTGCCTAGGCCATCAGAGGTAATTACATCTGGTTTCTAAAACTCTCTTTAATTGAAACCAGTCTTACTTATTTAAGTTCCTTTCCTATTTATCCAGTATGATAGTCAATCTGTTTTGCCTGAGATTTCCCACACTTTCCTAATGTGCCATGCCTTTGTTCATGTATCCTGCTGGCCTAAAACAGTGTTTCTCCTTTCTAGTCTTGCAGAGACAATTCCAAAACATTTCATCAAGCTATTTTTTTGTGTGCTTGGAGTTGCCTTTCTCTTTCTTTCTTTTCTTCCTTCTTTTCTTTTCTTTCTCCTTTCCTTCCTTCCTTCCTTCCTTCCTTCCTTCCTTCCTTCCTTCCTTCCTTCCTTCCTTCCTTTTTTCCTTCTTTCCTTTCTCCTTCGCTCCCTTTCTTTTTTTCTAGTCTCTCTCCATACCCTAGGCTGGAGTGCAGTGGCCAATCTCCGCTCACTGCAACCTCCGCCTCCTGAGCTCAAGCAATTCTCCTGCGTCAGCCTCCTGAGCAGGTTGGATTACAGGTGTGTGACACCACCCCTGGCTAATTTTTGTATTTTTAGTCAAGATGGGTTTCATCATGTTGATCAGGCTGGTCTTGAACTCCTGACCTCATGATCTACCTTGGCCTCCCAAAGTGTTGAAATTACAAACGTGAGCTATCACACCCAGCCCCTCTTTATTCTTTAGTTAGAAATATTTATTAAGTACCAAATCATTCCAATACTCAGGTAGGTATAGCAGAGTCAGTGGGCATGGCCCCTGACTTTGTTAACGTTACAGACTTGGAGGTGAACAATGAAATAAACAACTGGACTATTATTGATCTGCCTGGATTATTGTTCCCCAAGCTTTCCAGAAGGCCAGTTCCTTCTCATCATTCAGATCTCAGCTCCAGCATCACTTTCTACAAGATGCCTTTTTTGACTGATCCTTTCTAAAAGCTACCCACAGTCAATATCTATCATAATACTGTTGATTAATCTTTATAGCATTTTACTGTTACCTGAAAGTATCTTTCCAGAGATGGATTTACTAGTGAAGTGGAGAGCTGCATTGTCCTCATTTGAAAATAGTGATGTGGTTACTGGCATTGATACATTCTCAGCTACAAGGTGGGACCTGATTGTCATAAACTCATCAGAATAATGTAACCATCCATGCCAAATTAAATGTTTTGGTAGAAGGCAGTAACCCAGGGCTAAGTCCTTCCATGCAAGAGATCCCCCTAACCCCAATTGTGTAAATCAGAGATGCTCTGGAGAGTATGGTATATGCTTATGATATCTGGAATTGCTAGCCATTTTGCTGCTCCAAGGGCAGTTAGCAATTGCCCAGTCTCAGGTATTTCTTCATTCAATGGATTACACTGAATGATATTTTAGAGTTGGTTTTCAGCAAACTGTGGTAATTCTTCTCTATCCCTCATTTGCTGAAAGTTTCTTTTTTCTTTTAAATTATGTCAGTGTTGGATTTTGTTATTTTTGTGGACCATTTAAAATAGTCATATGATTTTCTTTAGCCTGTTGATATGATTGTGATATGGTTTGGCTGTGTCCCCACCCAAATGTCATCTTAAATTGTAGTTCCCATAATCCCCATGTGTCATGAGATGGAACCAGTGGAAGGTGGCAGGTAATTGAATCATGAGGACAGTTACCCCCATGCTGTTCTTGTGATGGTTAATGAGTTTTCATGAGATCTGATGGTTTTATAAAGGACACTTTGGTCAACACTTCTCTCTTCCTGCTGCCATATGAAAAAGGAAGTGTTTGCTTCCCCTTCTGCTATGATTGTAAGTTTCCTGAGGTCTCCCCAAGTTGGTGTAACTGAGAGTCAATTAAACCTCTTTCCTTTTTAAATTATCCGGTCTCAGGTATTTCTACATTCAATGGATTTCACTGAATGATATTCAAATGTTTAATTGGTCTTGCATATTTGGGATTAATGCCATTTGGTAATGGAAGAAAGTTCTTTTTATACATTTAGTTAGATTGGGTTTACTAATGTTTTTGTTGATGGTTTTTTACGTAAATTCTTTTTTGTTATCAGTTATGTAATTAGGTTCTTAAGGAATTTAGAACACCAATTTGTGCGGATAAATTCAATTCGTGCAGGTGGTCCTGGAGCTGAGGAATAGTTTTGATTTTGGGGAAAATTTGTGAGTCCACAGCTTTATGATCAACCTTGTGCTACTCTGTAATCTCATATTTGTCTTTTTCTGTGTTGGAGATCTCACCTTCCTGGTGTGTAGGCTTCTTCTTGAAATAAGTGTCAGTAAGATGTTTTGGAATTTTTAACGTTACTGATATCAATTTTGGTTGAGATGGCAATGACAAATTTCTGCTGTGTTCTTTGTAAATGAACTCAATTGAGGACCAGGGTCCAGTCACAGATAACAAGCCACTAGCCACCTGCTTCAGGAAAACCACTCCCTTGCCTCTGTAGCACCCAGTGAGAATAATTAGAATTGTCTCAGGAGTGATGCTGGCTTGCTGTTTTCTCAAGGGCTAACTGAAGAGTTTATTGCTGTGGCTCAACAGCTTTCAAGGCACATCTTCATTAGTATAATAATGGGATTTTGTGAAGTTTAGTTACCTGCGTATACCACCCTTCTTGTCACCACCAGCCTTCATTTTTTTTTTTTTTTTGTCTTTGGATTTAGTAGCTAAGTACTTCTTCTTGTACTTGCCCTTCTGGAATACATAGCAGATAAGGAATACCTGCCAGTTCCTCAGACAAGGACAGGATTTCAGCTGCAATGAGGCTTTCCCTTCTTGGGCTTTTTAACTTTGAAGTCACCCTTTTGCATCCTGTCACTATCAGTCTTCTTCGTTTTGAGTTTCTTCTCTTTAGTACAGCTAGTGCTTGACTTACGACCACGGTCGGGACTGTGGACGGGTCGTAACACGATTTGGTCGTAAGTTGAGTAGGCTATATGTACAGTTGAAATAGTGCACGCGGAGATGGTAGTGCTGCCGGAAGCTGGTCCGCACTGTCGTACGCCCAACTGGGCAACGTTTGCGCTGCCAGATGCGGAGCAGTCGTGGCTAGTGATTGTGGTCGTAAAGTCGAATGGTCGTAAGTTGCATAGGCCGCAAGTCGATCAATACCTGTATCTGGCTTATCGGCCTTTTCGTAGACCATCTTCCAAAATGAGAAAGTGTCACGTAAATTCTTGAGAGATGTTGGCCTGTACTGTCTTTGGCTTTGATAAAATAAATTAGAAAGTGTCCCTTCTTCTTCCAACTCTGAAATAGGTAGTGTGAAATTTGCAAAAGTGGTGTTAATTCTTCTTTAAATGTTTAGTTGAATTCACCATTAAAACCAGCTGACACTAGAGATTTCCTTTTTGTGTCCTTTTAAAATATGAATCAAATTTCTTTAATAGCGATAGGAATATTTAGAACATTTATTTCACTTTGGGCCCGTTTAGGTGGTTTGCAGCTTTTGAGGAATTAGTTACATTTAAGCTGTCAAATTTATGTATGCAAAATTGTCTGCTATACTTTCTCATTACTCTTTTAATGGCTATAGAATCTGTGATGATGTCCCCCATATAATTCCTGATACGGATGATTTGTGTTTCTTTTATTCTTGTCAGTCTTGCAGAGTTTTGTCAATTTTATTAATTTTTTTGGAAGAAACAGCTTTTGTTTAAGTGATTGCGCCTATTCTCCTAATTTTAAATTTTTTTGACTTCTGCCCTTTGTGATTTTTCTTCCATATTTTTAATGAATTTTTTAATGGTTTGTTGTTTGCTTTCCAAGTATTTAGACATTTTCTTGTTAAATTTCTGTTACTGATTTCTAATTAGACTCATTTTAGTCAGAGAACACACTCTATGATTTCAGTTCTTTAAACTTTCTTGAGGTTTGTTTTCTGGTCCAGGATTTGACTTATCTTGGTAAATTTTCCATAAGTAATTAAAAAAAATGTGCATTATGCTGTTAATGGGTAGAGGGTTCTATGTAAGTTTTTCATTTAATTTTGTTGTTCGATTCATCTGTAGCCTTGCTTATTTTCTGTCTGTTTATACGATTAGTTGCCGAAAGAAGGCATTTGAGGTTCCCAGGAAATTACCGCTTAATTCCTAAAGAAGAAAGTTAACAGTTCCTTTCTTTCAGCTTTTGAAAAATATTGTGCCACATGATCTGGCCTTCATGGTTACAGCTAAGAAATCAACTGAATTGGTATTCCCTTGTAGATAATGTGCTGTCTCTCTGGCTGTTTTCAGAAGTTAATGATTTTGGGCTTTAGTGTAGATTTGCTTGGGTTTATTCTGTCTGGGGTTCACATGATTCCTTAAATGGAAGGTTTGTGTCTTTTGTCAAGTTTGGCAAGTTATCAGTAATGATTTCTTTAAATAATCTTTCAGTCTCATTCTTTTTTTTTTGTCTCTTTATGGGGCTGTAATGATATGACTGGTGTATATTTGCTTTTAACGCACAGGCTCCAGAGGCTCTGTTCACAATTTTTTGGTCTATTTTTCTGCCTTTTATTCAGATTTGGTAAATTCTATTGATTGTCCTCAAGTTCACTGATTTTATCTTTTGTCATCTCCAGTCTTACACTGAACCAAGCCAGCAGTTCTATATTTTCCATTTGTTTCCACTGGTTCTTTTTATAAATTCTATTTCTTTTCTGAGTTTTCTGTTTTTATTTATTTTAAGAAAATCTATAATTGATGTTGAAGTGTTTTTTGATGACTGTGTTAAAGTTTTATGTCAGATAATTCCAACAGCTGCTTTATCTCAGTGTTGGCATTAGTTGATGGTCTTTTTTCATTCAAATTTTTATTTTCCTAATTCTTAGTATGATGGGTGATTTTTTTTATTGTATTCTGGAACTGTTATCTATTGTGTTAGGAGATTCTGGCTCCTATTTAAATCTTTTATTTTAGCAGTCAGTCACGCTGTTAAGCCATGCACGTCTTAGCCTACTTTTGTGGGCTGCTGTTCTAATGGCAGTTTAATTTTATAGCTTTTTCGGGTCTTTATGGCTTTTATTTTGGCCTGTTTGGTTTATCTGGTACTACTGAGGCTCCCGCTACTCCATTTTCTTACTTGTTGAGGCGATAGAAGTTAGAGGGGTTTAGCCAGGCTGGGCGACCTGGTATTGCTCAGTGCGAGAAGAAAGTCTCAGGTCCAGAGGGACAAAGAGGCTTTTCTTTCCTGGCATTTGATGTAGTGGGATACTCCCTGACTATAATCCTTCACCTCTGTAGAAGTATACTCCCTCATGGGATGCCTGCTCTCCACTCATCTTATGATTAATGCTATAATTAGCAGGGCACTGTGACTTGCTACTAGGATCTCAGGAACATGCAAAAGAGGCAGGTAATAACTTTTTTTTCCTTCCACTTCCTCATATGAAACTTAAGATAATAAAGGAGGTAACTATTCAGAGTCTAATTACATAGAGGGAAAGTCTTGGGATGGCTGATTAAAATTGGTATGCAAAAGGAGGAAATTGACAGTGTGATCACCTAAAGCTTGGTGGAATTTCATAGGAAATTGTGGGACTCATAACCATCTCTCCTCAAATACCCCCTGATGTTAAAAATATCAAGAAAGTTATGCTCAGCTTATTTGCACCTAGATAAAATACAAGCAAAGAAAAGTTTTAATGAGCTTCCAGTATTAGGGGCCAAAATGCTCTTTTTTAACATTTAGTTTGTAGTGTAAGAATAAAATTGACATGAAGGTCAGTGTCTTTAGATCCAATCTGCAGTAACACATTGTGTGGTTGAAATGGCCTGGAAGTGGAGTGGAAACTATTTTAGGTCTATTAGATAAAGAAGCACAGTGTACAGTACTGCCTAGTCCTGCTTATGAGTCTTTTAGGGATAACAAAATTAATTTACAAAGATGTGGGGATGCTATTGCAGTAGGATAAAAATTTAAAGACTGGATAACATTTGGAATGCAGGATTAAAAACTCTTGAATTCTCTAATATAATGTTGTGATATGATGACATGGGATGTGGATCTAGTGCAACTGGCAGTGTTCTATTGATTATATTATAATTATCTTAGAACCTAAGAATCAAGCCCAACACAAATTTACTATGGTCACAAATTGCTTGATAATCAGGAATGGTTGATTAACCCCACAAAACGCCAGAGCCCCATATAGACAGTGAATCTTTTGAGCATTGCATGGACTTGACCAACCTATGACTTATTGCAGACCAATAATAATCAGTTATCCTTACTGCCTGTTTATTATCCTGAGCAATGTCTGTTGGCTTTTCTTGACTTTTAGGGAAAATCACATGCCTCGCTTTCGAATGCTGTTGGATCCGATCCTTAAAATCATTCAAGCAAGGCCATATTTCATGGAGGGCTGTAATGCTAGTTATTTTTTTGGATAACATGGTCCTAGTGTTGAAATAATATTAGAAGTATCGGCCACTCATATTTAGCCAACCGGAGTCCTTCGTAAAATCCTATAACCACTGCTACTCAACAGTTATCTCTTGTCTTTTGTACTATAAAATGATAAGATGCTCCTCTCTAGATATACTCCTTTTAAAAGATAGTTACTAAAAGATCGTTACTGGCGGCAGGGCATGGTGGCTAATGCCTGTAATCCCAGCAGTTTGGGAGGCTGAGGTGGGTGGATCATCTGAGGTCAGGAGCCCCAGACCAGCCTGACTAACGTGGTGAAATCCCGCCTTTACTAAAAATATAAAACTAGCCAGGCATGATGGCTCATGCCTGTAATCCCAGTTACTTGGGAGGCTGAGGCAGGAGAATTGCTTGATCCCGGCAGGCAGAGGTTGCGGTAAG
>NW_016107752.1:1174855-1180396 GCF_001604975.1 Cebus imitator
AAAAAAAAAAAAAAAAAAAAAAAAAAAAAAAAGAAGAAAGAAAAAAAAAAAGGTAGTTACTGGCTTGTTATTGGCTACCTACACAGAAAGTCTAAATATATAAATGGTTTAAGGCCATATTAAAGCCCCAGTAAAGCATTGCAAAAAGGGAGAGATGCCAAAAGAAGTTTCCAAGTAAGACAGAATAAAAAGAGCATATGTAAGAGCATCCTACTAGGTAATATACAGGAAAGACTCTTTACATTAGTAAGCAAGTAGCCTTTTTCTTTGTATGACCTACTATAAAGTTGTCTAAGGACTTGCTTGCTATTATTGTTGAATGGACATATTTTTGAACAATTGTCTTAGCCTAATTCACAAAGGACAGTTCCAGAACCAAGTGCCAAGACTTAGCGTGAAAATCAGGGCTGGGTACAATGGCTCACATCTGTGATCCCAGCGCTTTGGTAGGCTGAGGGGAGAGGATTGCTTGAGGCCAAGAGTTTGAGACCAGCCTTGCCAACATAGCAAGACCCTGTCTCTACAACAAAATAAATCAGCTGTTGTACATTCAGCAAATAGTAAAATACTCTTGGAAAAGAACAGAGACTGTATTACAGGCTGTGTGTGTTCTTTGCAATGATAGAAGAACTTAAAAAAAAAAAGAGCTCACTATTTGGGCCTATATTGACTTTTAGGCTTTCAATTTGTTCTGGAAAATGGATCAAATGGACTGCAGAGGGACCTCCACATAGTGTACTGCTCTTTGTAAATCTTTATGGAAATTCTGAGAAAACTCAAAGGCACGCTGATGCTCACCAAAGCAACTCTGTGTCAGGGTCTGTGATGACTGAACTCAAGTAGTGGATGTCCTACTTGGATTTCTTGAAGTGGTGACTTCAAGGTCCATGATGCGGATGAACACAGACAAATTTAAACCATCCAATGATGTGCCAAATGATAATACACGTTGGTGCCCTCTACCAAAGCTCAAAGTATTAATATAAATTTTTCTGTATGCCAACAGAAAAGGCAAAATCTACAGTTCACATTTGCCAGCATAGTTGGCAAGTAGATTACATTGGCTTTTAACCTATTGCTCCAGGGAAGAGTACTTAAACGGATATTAACATAACTTGATACCCATTCTGGGTTTGGATTCCCATACTCACTAACTGAAGCCAAAGCTGTTTATGTTATCAAAGAACCGTGACAAAAAAAATTACTGTATCATTTTGATCCTTCTAATTATATTTCATCAGATTAAGTAATTAACTTCTAGAGAAATGACGGGTAAAGAAACAGAAATATCACACTCAATGGACTTTTTAAATATATTCCCAAAGTAGTGGGTTAATAAAAACTGATATGTGCAATTAAAACACCTATTTAAAAAGATGCAGGTAACAAAGGATTGAAGGGCTGCTCCACAACTTCCAGCTTTATCTTTTTAAATTTTATTTTAACAAGAGGACTAATGATGGGTCTCCATTAGATAAGTTATTGCACATTTGAAGTAAAATTGGAAAAGAAGGGAGGAGAGACAATACAGGGGCTTACCTTCAAATCTTCCCTTGTATGTAAACAATTTCTCTTCAGTGCTATACCCAATTATTCCTAGGTTAGAGTTACTATCCCAGAGGCTGGTAATATCTCCCCCCGCCAAACTGTGTCTATTAATCTGAATATAACTGAAAGATTCCCAGAGAGATTGATAGGATAAATTATTTATTCTCCAGTCTTTGCCAAGTTTGGCCTGAAAAACTTGTGGCAAATATTTTGTCTAATGGCTCTATTTCTTTGTACTTTTCCCATCTAACTCACTAGGACTGGGAATAGAATAAAAGGGGAAGCATTCCTATGTGTCATCTTGCTCCCAGCAGTATGGACTGGACCATGGGCTGGACCAGAGAGACCTATCTCAGCAGAAAAGTTTAGGTGAATATTAATGATAGAAGATAGAAAATTGAGATTGTAAATGAGGGAAAGAGAATCAATTAATGGCTGTTAAAAAAGGAAATGCTAATATAATTTTTTCTCTTCTTGTGAGAGGCTTGGAGCAAAAGAAGACTAGTTCATTTAGCTTCGACTCAGATACCCTGGGGCAAATACTCTGCTGAAATCTTTCTCTTCCAAAGGACTAAACTGAGCTGGCTAACAGGCGTACTAACAAACACATGTGTAGGAGGGGTCTATGTCCTCAAAATGGGTAAACTGATAAAAGCTCTGTGACTACATGAAGCAATATTAATATGGCCATGTATTTTGATTCTTGTTTCTCAAGATGTGTCTATTAAAGACCCATGAAAGGAAACAACTTACTGAAAGCATCTACCAAATGAAATCTGAAGAACACAGATTCATAATAATTTGAATGAACATTGTGTGGCCATTCCTTATTATGATGAAGATTAGAAAAAAAGTTGCTATCATATAATCATAGAAGATTTCCTGCTGTATGTCACATCTGTTATGCTATCTTATATACAAATAATTGCTTAGTTTGATTTTACTCTCTTTATGTTTTTCATCACAGTTAAAAAATTTAAAAAATACCCTAATATTGATGTGATATCAAATGTCTTGGCAGATTAAATGAAAAAACTCCTCAGATAATTTTGCCTGTGGAGGAAAATTGGCCTGAAGAGGATTCAGACTTGATTTATCAGATGTATACTATAAAATACAGATAGCTGAAAATGAGAGAGGCAAAAGACTTGTAAAGTTAGTATAAAAATAACAAGAAAGTTTGTGCTGATATTGATGGCTGGTCCAGCTATCTATTTAAACACATACCAACCTTTAGCAGGCTGTTACAAAAGTACAAATTTAATCTGCAGGTGGATTTTTACTTTTTACTTTTTTTTTTTTTTTTTGAGATAGCGTCTTACTCTGTTGCCCATGCTAGAGTGAAGTGATGCACTCTCTGCTCACTGCAACCTCCACCTCCCGGGTTTAAGCATTTCTTGGGCCTCACCCTCCTAAGTACTTTGGATTACAGGCACATGCCACCATGCCCAGCTAATTTTCGTATTTTTAGTAGAGACGGGGTTTCACCATGTTGGCCAGGCTGGTCTTGAACTCCCAACCTCAGGTGATCCACCTGCCTTGGCTTCCCAAAGTGCTGGAATTATAGGTGTGAGCCAACCGCTCCAGGCTTACTATCTATTTGATTATGCAGTGCTATTAGACTACTGAGTGGTTAATGACCAATAGAATCACTATCATCCCTGAATTTGTTATTTCACCATAATAAATGCACTTTTGAGCCCAAATTACATTCTTTGTTTCCTAATACTAATGTACTAATCACTTTGGGTGACTGTAACGAATTAAGCCACTAGGCTTAAACAACAGAAATGTCTCACAGTGTTGAAGGCAGGAATTCCAGGATCAGTGTACCAGCGACACTGGGTTCTGAAGAGAGCCCTCCTCCACTTGCAGAGTGCTAACTTCTCAGTGCAGCACAAATGGGAGCCTCTCTGTCGTCTGCTTGTTATTAGGGCAGTAATGCCATTTATGAGAGCTCTACTTTCATGCCTTAATGAACTCTGAAAGAACTCACCTCCAAATACTATCACATTAAGATAAGGATTTCAACATAAGAATTTTGGGAGAACACGAGCACTCTGCTGTTTCAACTAGCAAGCTTTTTGAAATGACAAATAATCAGGGGTAACTGTCATTTACTAGCCCAACTTGCTATATGAAAAAGATTTCTACTTTAGAGCTCTATTAATTCATTCCAGACAGTGAATGCTAAGAGATTTACTAAAAATTGGTTAGATTTCAAGAAATACAGCTGAAAAGTCCATTTCTTTAAATGACCAAACTGCTAGGATAGTTATTAAAAATTCTGGGAGTTTTTCCCACTTAAAAATTTTTTTGGTATCCATTGTAAAATTACATTAATTATTATAGCCTTTTGGATAGTTTCACTAAATAACTTGACTGTTCAGCTGCCTTTATAGTTTTGAGACTTTTATCTATAGTTAGAATAGCTAATAACATGTTGGATAATATTGACTATAACATGTATTTGAAAGGTTTTTTGGTGAGATTCTTATTGAGAAGATTGGGGATAGAATTTTCAGAATGGTTTTGAGTAAAATAGAAATGCCAAGTAAACAGTTATGTAAAGGCCGGTGGTGGTGGCTCATGCCTGTAATCCCACCACTTTGGGAGGCCAAGGTGGGTGGATCACCAGGTCAGGAGTTTGAGACCAGCCAGGCCCACATGGTGAAACCCTGTCTCTACTAAAAATACAAAAATTAGTTGGGGGTGGTGGTGTGCATCTGTAATCCCAGCTACTGGGGAGGCTGAGGCAGGAGAATTGCTTGAACCCAGGAGGCTGAGGTTGCAGTGAGCCGAGACGGCGTCCCTGGACACTAGTCTGGGTGACAGGTTGAGACTCCATCTCAAAAAAAAAAAAAAAAGTGATCTAAATATTTCTGCCGGCTTTCCTAATGCATATCTAATTATCCAGCCATCTATGCATAAGTATGCATATATATAATATGCATTAGCTATATATACACACATAATATACATTAGCTATGTATATTGATATATATCGCTTTCCTAATGCATATATATGCATTTCCTAACATGCTTTCCTAAAGCTGTATATCTATGAATATATATATATATATATAAATATAATGCCTCATTTATATATAAATGTATATATACGCACATAATACACATATACACAAACAGGAAATGTCTCAAAGTTTGCAGAAAAATGGATTTAAGAGAAAAATAAAAAATTATAAACTTTATTTCTCAACATAGACTCTGTCAAGGTCAAGACACTTTTGTAAGTAATGATACCTGCCATTTAGTCCACTCCTAAAAAACTGGGTCCTGGAAATTTAACCATATCAATACAGTCTTTTTTACGTTATCAACTGAGTAAAAATGGATGCCTTTTAAAGATGTTTTACGGTTGGGAAACAAAAGGAAGTCAAAAGAAATCAAATCAGGACTGTAAGGTGAATGCCTAATGATTTTCCATCAAAACCGTTGCAAAATTGTTAATATCTCAGGAGGAGAATGGGCAGGAGCATTGTCATGGTGGAGAAGGACTCTCTGGTGAAGCTTTTCCCAGGTGTTTTGTACTAACGCTTTGGCTAACTTTCTCAAAACACGCTCATCATAGGCAGGTGCTACCGCTCTTTAGCCCTCTGGAAAGTCAGTAAGCACAATGCCTTCAGCATTCCAAACACCTGTTGCCATGATAGTTGCTCTTGATTGGTCTGCTTTTGCTTTGACTGGACCGCCTCTTCCTCTTGCGAGTCGTGCTGGGGCTTCGTCTTCAGGATTGCACTGGTAGGGTCATGTTTCATCTCCTACCACAATTCTTTAAAGAAATGCTTCAGGACCACATCTTCCTCTCGCTACTCGTGCTTGTGCTTTGGGGCTTTGTCTTCAGGACTGTAATGGTAAGGTCAGCTTTTACTCCGTATTTCAGTTTTCAAAGAAATGCTTCAGAATCATGATTTCACGTGTGTGTGTGAAAGAGAGAGAGAGAGAGAGAGAGAGAGAGAGAGAGAGAGAGAG
>NW_016107752.1:1180459-1208858 GCF_001604975.1 Cebus imitator
AAAGAAATGCTTCAGAATCATGATTTCACGTGTGGGGGTGGGAGAGAGAGAGAGAGAGAGGGAGAGAGAGAGAGAGAGAGAGAGAGAGAGAGAGAGAGAGGGAGGGAGACAGAGACAGAGAGAGAGAGATAGACAGACACAGAATCTCACTCTGTTTCCCAGGCTGGAGTGCAGTGGCACAGTCTCAGCTCACTGCAACCTCTGCCTCTGTGGCTCAAGCAATTCTCTTGCCTTAGTCTCCCGAGTAGCTGGGACTACAGGCTCACGCCTCTAGCCCAGCTAATTTTTTGTATTTTGGTAGAGACGGTGTTTCACCATGTTGCCCAGGCTGGTCTTGAACTCCTGAGCTCAGGCAATGTGCCTGAGCCTTCCAAAGTGGTGGGATTATAGGCGTGAGCCAACGCACCTGGCTGATTTCTCTTGTTTAAAATTTCCATTGAAAGCTCTGCTCTTCTCTGCAGCTGATCTGGGTGCAATTGTGGCATGCGTTCAGTGTAAAATTTGCTTCACTTTAGTTCTTCAGACAGAATTGTGAAGCTGAACCAATTGAAATGACTATGGCACTGGTTATTATGTGTGCTGTTAATCATTGGTCCTCTAAAGTTAAGCCATGAACAAGATTAATTTTTCCTCACAAACTGATTTGGATGATCCCTGCTGCAGGCTTTATCTTTCAGATCCTTTTGTCCTTTCTTAAAAAGAGTTAACTATTTGTAAACTGCTGCTTTCTTTGGGGCATTGTCCCAATAGAATTTTGTAAGGCATCTGTGATTTTGCCATTCTTCTACCCAAGCTTCACCATAAAACTGATACTTTTCTTGCTTCAGTTTTAGCAGAATTCAAGTTACTCTGATAGGGACTTTTTTCAAACTGATGTCTTTTGCTTTCCAGTGCTTCAGACTCAGATCCTGTTCAGACATATTATAACAAGTTAGTACCATTTTTTAAATGCAAAAAACTTGAATCCATGCTTTTTTCATAATATGCATAGTTTATGAACTTTTGAAGATCCTTTCTATGTATGTGACTGTGTAAAAACTAAAGCTACAATTGTCAATAGTCATCAACCAATGTTTTCTTCAAAAATGATACATTTACAAAAGCCTCTACCAAGTCCTCATTAATTTGAATGATGTTATAAATGTGGTGATTTCTTGAAATTTAGTTTTTTGTGTAATTTTTCATTTCTCTAATTGGTTCTTTCTAACATGGTAAAACTTAAAGGTAGTAGGAGAAACATCCTAATTCTCTCATGAATTAGCCACTGAAAATGACCCATTATATTTAGACCTCCTTTTGTTTTAGAAAAAAATCTACAGTAAAGCACTGATAGCATCAACTATATATATATATATATATATATTTTTTTTTTTTTTCTTTTTAAAGTCATGGAAAAGTTTATTCAAGCTGTATGAAGAATCTTGATATGTAAACCAGACGAAAATCAAATTTCTTTGATGAGGATGTGAGCGCATCTAAGAACTTTACTTATTTATATTACCCACATTACTTATGCCCTTGTTTCCATCAAATCTCATCCAAAACGGCTCTTCAAAATTACTAGAAATCCACTTAGTTAACTTTGAAAACCTGTGGATTTAACTATTTTCAGCTTTGTTTACTGACCTAAAGCTCTAAATACAAAGCTTAGTTTGCATTTTAATGGTTCACCTAAAAATCATTCCAATATTTTAGCATGTTTCTAATTAATAATTTATAAGAATTAAATAATACTTGTATTTTGTTCCTGCGACACTTCAGGACAAAGTAACATAACAATGTAACATTATGTAGTTTTATATTTCTGTTTTAAGGGAGCCAGAATTTGAGATACAGTAGCCTAGACCCTCATAAATTAGATTCTTTTCTGTATGTGACAGAGAAGAGAAAGTATAACGTTCCTAAATTATTTTAGTTAATTCAAGCCAAAACAAGGCTAGATGCTCAAAAGAAGCGTGTTGTGTTATTAAAATTCAGAACTTATCCTAAGAACTCTTGTTCCATCAGAACATTTAAATTTTAAATCATTGTTGAGAGGACATTAGTATCTCTCATTTTGTGTCAATGGCAATTTGGCATCATGGAGTCAAAAAAGCACTCAGCCTAGAAAAGGTAAAACAAATGCCTAGATGAAATAAGGTACAGAGATGCTTTGGGCAACCATGTCATGAGTATTCTGGTGTTCAGTTTAATTTTTGTTTCGTTAGACCCAGATGGTGCAGTTTCTCAACATACCTAGTAGGAAAGCAAGAGCAAGATGTTCACAAACTAACAGACTTCCAGTGATGAAAATGTGACTGTTAATTGCAAGGTTTTATTTCCAGATGTTCAGATAGCTGAATGCTGATTTCAGACAGCACTAAAAGCCTGGCAGAATAGTTTCAAGAAAGCAAAATAAGGCAAGAGATCAAAAGAAAAAATCACTGAAGTTTGAGAAATATGAAGCTACCATAAAGGACTGAATAGTCAGAAAAATCTTATTGATGGGAACATCTGGAAGGTATATAGAAGAAGATAGACTGGGAAATAGAAACACTGGCAATTTAGGGTCATGCATGGAAGATAAAACTCATCATAATTGATTTAATTTGTATAGTAAAATATACAATATCTTTCTTTTATTAGGCCTTTAATGAGAATGTCAAGAATTCAAGAAGAAAACTCATTAAATATGTAAGTACATGTTAAATAAGCAAAACTATTGTCTGCAAAAGGTATATGGTTCTTATCTTTTTAAAAAAGTGCTCCTACTCACAGGAATGTTAACATGGGAACAGTAGACACTGGACTCACACAGTGGGGAGGTAGAGATGTGGGTGTGGGTGGAAAAACTATGAATTTGGTATTATGCTCACTACCAGGTGATGGAGTTCATACCCCAAAGCTCCACATCAAGCAATATCCCAATGTAACAAACTTGCAAACCTACCTCCTGTATCTAAAAGCTGAATTTATTTAAAAATGTTCCTATAGTTCATCATCATCATAGCAATTTTCTAAAAAGTTCCACCAATGAAGAATATTCCCCCTTTTTTTTTTTTTTTTTTTGAGATGGAGTTTCACTCTTGTCAGGCTGGACTGCAATGGTGCAATCTTGGCTCACCACAATCTCCCCACTTCCCAGGTTCAAGTGATTCTCCTGCCTTAGCCTCCCAGTAGCTGGGATTACAGGTATACACCACCACGCCCAGCTAATTTTGTATTTTTAGTAGAGACTTGGTTTCTCCAAGTTAGTCAGGCTGGTCTCAAACTCTCTACCTCAGGTGATCCACCAACCTCGGCCTCCCAAAGTGATGGGATTACAGGCGTGAGCCACCCTTGCCCAGCCTAAGCATATTGCCTTATCTTTAAGGACAGTTGCAAATACCTGTGCATATATGTTTTCTATAGAAATCAGATTCTTCCTATGTATAAGTATTTCTCAGCAAGTACCATTGAAGGGCTTGATTTTTTTTTTAATGAGAGAAGCAATCATTTTTTTACATATATTTAATTTTTTTTTTATTATACTTTAAGTTCTGGGGTACATGTGCAGAGCGTACATTTTTGTTATATAGGTATACACGTGCCGTAGTGGTTTGCTGCATCCGTTACCCCGTCATCTCATAAGGTATTTCTCCTAATGCTATTCTTCCCCTATCACACCCCTAACAGGCTCTGGTGTGTGATGTTCCCCTCCCTGTGTCCATGTGTTCTCATTGTTCACTACCCACTTATCAGTGAGAACATGCGATGTTTGGGTTTCTGTTCTTGTGTCAGTTTGCTGAGAATGATGGTTTCCAGCTTTATCCATGTCCCTGCAAAGGTCATGAACTCATCCTTTTTTATGGCTGCATAGTATTCCATGGTGTATACGTGCCACATTTTCTTTATCCAGTCTATCATTGATGGGCATTTGGGTTGGTTCCAAGTCTTTGCTATTGTAAACAGTGCCACACCAAACATACATGTGCATGTGTCTTTATAATAGAATGATATATAATCCTTTGGGTACATATCCAGTAATGGGATTGCTGGGTCAAATGGCATTTCTAGTTCTAGATCCTTGAGAAATCACCATGCTGTCTTCCACAGTGGTTGAACTAATTTACATTCCCATTAACAGTGTAAAAGCATTCCTGTTTCTCCACATCCTCTCCAGCATCTGTTGTTTCCTTAATGATCGCCATTCTAACTGGCATGAGGTGGTATTTCACTGTAGTTTTGATTTGCATTTCTCTAATTACCAGGGATGATGAGCTTTTTTTTTTCCATATATTTGTTAGCTGCATGAATGTCCTCTTTTTAAAAGTGTCTGTTCATACCCTTCACCCACTTTTTGATGGGGCTGTTTGTTTTTTTCCTTGTAAATTTGTTAAAGTTCTTTGTAAATTCTGGATATTAGCCCTTTGTCAGATGGGTAGATTGCAAACATTTTTTCCAATTCTATTGTTTGTTGGTTCACTCCAATGATAATTTCTTTTGCTGTGCAGAAGCTTTTAAGTTTAATTAGATCCCATTTGTCAATTTTGGCTTTTGTTGCCATTGCTTTTGGTGTTTTGGCCATGAAGTCCTTGCCCAGGCCTATGTCCTGAATGGTATTGCCCAGGTTTTCTTCTAGGGTTTTTGTGATGTTAGGTCTTATGTTTAAGTCCTTAATCCATCTGGAGTTAATTTTAGTTTAAGGTGTCAAGAAGGGGCCCAGTTTCTGCTTTCTGCACATGGCTAGCCAGTTTTCCCAATACCATTTATTAAATAGGGAATCCTTTCCCCTTTGCTTATTTTTGTCAGGTTTGTCAAAGATAAGATAGTTGTAGATGTGTGCTGTTGCCTCTGAGGCCTCTGTTGTGTGTATCTGTTTTGGTACCATGTTGTTTTGATTACTGTAGTCTTGTAGTATATTTTGAAGTCAGGTAAGTTGATGTCCAGTTTTATTTATTTTTTTGCTTAGGATTGCCTTGGCTGTGTGGGCTCTTTTTGGTTCCATATGAAATTTAAGGTGGTTTTTTTCCAATTCTGTGAAGAAATTCAGTGATTGCTTGATAGGGTTAGCATTCATTCTATAAATTACTTTGGGCACTATGGCCATTTTCACGATATTGATTCTTCTTAACCATGAGCATGGAATTTTTTTCCGTCTGTTTGTGTCCTCTCTTATTACCTTGAGCACTGGTTTGTAGTTCTCCCTGAAGAGATCTTTCACATCCTTTGTTAGTTGTGTTTCTAGGTGTATATTCTCTTTGTAGCAATTGTAAATGGGAGTTCACTCATCATTTGGCTCTCTTTAAGTCTGTTATTGGTGTATAGGAATGCTTGCAATTTTTACACATTGGTTTTGTATCCTGAGACTTTGCTAAAGTTACTTATCAGCTTAAGAAGATTTTGGGCTGAGATGATGTCGTCTTCTAAATATACAAGCATGTTGTCTGCAAATAGAAACAATTTGACTTCCTCTTTTCCTAACTGAATATCCTTTCTTTCTTTCTTTTTCTTTTTTTTTTTTTTTTTGGGCTGATTGCCCTGGCCAGAATTTCCAATCCTATGTTGAGCAGGAGAGGTGAGACAGGGCACTCTTGTGGTGGTTTTCAAAGGGAGTGATTCAAGTTTTTGCCCATTCAGCATGCTATTGGCTGTGGGTTTGTCATAAATAGCTCTTATTATTTTGGGATACATTCTGTCGATACCTAGTTTATTGAGAGTTTCTAGCATAAAGGCTGTTGAAATTTGTCAATAGACTTCTCTGCAACTATTGAGATAGTCGTGTGGTTTTTGTCTTTGGTTCTGTTTATGTGATGGATTATATTTACAGATTTGCATATGTTGAACCAGCCTTGCATCCCACGGATGAAGCTGACTTGATCGTGATGGATATGCTTTTTGATGTGCTATTAAATTCAGTTTGCCAGTATATTATTGAGGATTTTCACATATGTTCATCATGGATATTGGCCTGACATTTTCTTTTCAGTTGTGTGTCTACCAGGTTTTGATATCAGGATGATGTTGGTCTCATAAAATTCGTTAGGGAGAATTCCCTTTTCTTGTATTGTTTGGAATAGTTTCAGAAGTTGTGGTACCAGCTCCTCTTTGTATCTCTGGTAGAATTTGTCTGTGAACTCCTCTGGTCCTGGACATTTTTTGGTTGGTAGGCAATTAATTGCTGCCTCAATTTCAGACCTTGTTATTCGTCTATTTAGGAATTTGACTTCTTCCTGGTTTAGTCTTTGGAGGCTGTGAGTGTCCAGGAATTTATCCATTTCTTCTAGATTTACTGGTTTATGTGCATAGAGGTGTTTGTAGTAATCTCTTATGGTAGTTTGTATTTCTGTGGGATTGGTGGTGATATCCTTTTTATCTTTTTTTTATTGCATCTATTTGATTCTTCTCTCTTTATTAGTCTGGCTAGTGATCTATCTATTTTGTTACTCTTTTCAAAAAACCATCTGGATTCATTTATTTTTTTTTTGAAAGTTGTTTTTGTCTCTATCTCCTTCAGTTCTGCTCTGATCTTAGTTATTTTTTGTCTTCTGAATTTAGCTTTTGAATTTGTTTGATCTGGCTCCTCTAGTTCTTTTAATCGTGACATAAGGGTGTTCATTTTAGATCTTTCCTCACTTCTCTGGTGGGCATTTAGTGCTATACATTTCCCTCTACATGCTGCTTTAAATGTGTCCCAGAGATTCTGGTACGTTGTGTCTTTGTCCTCCCTGGTTTCAAAGAACATCTTTATTTCTGCCTTCATTTCGTTATTTATCCAGTAGTCATTCAGGAGCAGATTGTTCAATTTCCATGTAGTTGTGCAGTTTTGAGTGAGTTTCATAATCCTCAGTTCTAATTTGATGCACTGTGGTCTGAGAGACTGTTATGATTTCTGTTCTTTTGCATTTGCTGAGGAGAGTTTTACTTCCAATTATGTGGTCAATTTTAGAGTAAGTGCGAAGTGGTGCTGAGAAGAGTGTATATTTTGTGGATTTGGGGTGGAGAGTTCTGTAGATGTCTGTTAGGTCTACTCAGATCTTGGTCGAGATCTAAGTTCAAGTCCTGGATATCCTTGTTAATTTTGTGTCTTGTTGATCTGTCTATTATTGACAGTGGGGTGTGAAAGTCTCCCACTATTATTGTTTGGGAGTCTTAAGTCTCTTTGTAGGTCATTAAGAACTTGCGTTATGTATCTGGGTGCTCCCAGATTGTATTGCATGCATATATATTTAAGATAGTTAGCTCTTCATGTTGCATTGATCTCTTTACCATTATGTAATGTGAAGGGTTTGATCTGAAGCCCTTCAGATCTGAAGTAGATTTGTGAACATGCTAAGAAATCAGAAACGGGTGGTTTTTGGAGAAGTGTAAGAAGATAATTTTCATGAATTTTGATGACCAAACTGTTATAATATACCCATATCTGTGAAACAATTTTTAAAGTATGTTCCCCCAGTATAGGTGTATAATTTTGGCAATAAAGAATAAACTTGTACTTGTACTCTAGTGTTTGAAACATTGTAAACTATATTTTAAAGTATCATTTAAAATGAAAAAGGTGGCTCTGGGTCAGATATGATACATTGTGGTAGGCAAATGAATGTTCTACAATAGATGGCAATAATAATTTCCAAAATCAGAATTTTGAGAATATCAGAGTACTCTACGTAAGTGAAAACTAGGTGAAATAAAATTCCAGAATGAAAGAGACTTTCCTCGGAGAGCTACAATCTCTAGAACTCCAGCTTTTTTCTTTCCTGGTGGCATTTAGAAAATCAAGGTATGAGGTAAGAATAACTTGGTTTAGATACAGGGTCTCTGCTAGGGGAAAGAGAAGCCAGCAGAGCTTTTAACAGTTGCATAGTTTTAAATTTAGATTGACACTTGGGGAATCCCACATATATGGCTGGCATTCACTCTGACATATTTGCAGACTTGTAGGGTGGTATGGGAGACTAGAAACTGAGTTGGAAACATCTTTAAAGGAGAGTGACATATTCTGTATTTTGAAACATCCTTCTGGAGGAACTGCTTGCTCATCTCTGCCTCAAGATACATGTTGAATTTTGAACTCCGTGTCCTGAAAGACTAAAAAGCTAAACTCAAAACCTGTCAATGGGGGAAATGAGTCTCCTACGAAGTTTCAGAGCTAAGGAAGCAGATATTAGGTAAGAAAACAATGAAAATTTAGATGAAAACGTAGTTAAAACCCAAATTCACTTGGACCACCATTTCTTTCTCTTTCATCATGTTAAACAATCCCTTCCACTCTTTCTGGCTCATGTCATTTCTGAAAAGAAATCCAAAGTCATTTTTATTTGTACCTATATAGGTAAGCAATTATTAAATATTCTGACTTTTTTCAATATTTTCTGTTTGTGTTTGGTTTTTTGAAACTTGAGTATGATATGCCTAGATGTAGACTTTTTAATGTTTATCTTGTTTAGTGTTCTCTGAATTATGCTAATCTGTGGCTTAGTGTGTGAATAAGTTTGGAAAATTTTGAGCTGTTATTATTAATATTTGAGATGGAGTCCTGCTCTGTCACCCAGGTTGGAGTGCAGTGGTGTAATCTCGGCTCACTGCAACCTCCACCTCCCTGGTTCAAGCAATTCCGCTACCTCAGCCTCCCTAGTAGCTGGGATTACAGGCCCATGCTACCATGCCTGGCTAATTTTTTGTGTTTTTAGTAGAGATGAGGTTTCACCATGTTGGCCAGACTGATCTCTAACTCCTGACCTCAAACAGTCTGCCCTCCTTGGCCTCCCAAAGTGTTGGGATTACAGGTGTGAGCCACTGTGTCTGGCCTTGAGCCATTATTCACATTTTTGTGTTCCTCTTTGTCTCATCTCCTTCTGGTTTTCCTTATGGTATGTGAATGTTACATCTTTTGCAATCATCCTAAGGTTTTTGGATCTTCCATTAGTTTTTTGCTCCTATTGTTCTTTTCTTTTACTTTTTACTTTTTTTTTTTTTTTTGACAGAGTTCCCCCCTTGTTGCCCAGGCTGGAGTGCAATGGTGTAATCTCAGCTCACCACAATCTCTTCCTCCCTAGTTCAAGCAATTCTCCTGCCTCAGCCTCCTGAGTAGCTGGGATTACAGGCATATGCACACCTGGCTAATTTTGTATTTTTAGTAGAGACAGGGTTTCTCCATGTTGGTCAGGCTGGTCTTGAACTCTCAACCTCAGGTGGTCTGCCCACCTGGCCTCTGAAAGTGGTGGGAATACAGGCATGAGCCACCACACCCAGTGCTATTGTTCCTTTTTATGTTTGCTCGGCTTTGTTCAGTGTTCTGATCAGGGCATCCAAACACATTCTTCATTTACGTTCACAGAGTTTTTTATTTATAGCATTTTATTTTAATTCTCCCTCAGTGTTTTTGTCTCTATGCTTATGTTACCAATCTGTTGTGGCCTATTGTGCATGTTTGTTCATTAGGGATTTTAGTATATTAATCATAGTTATTTTTGTTTACAAGCCCGATAAGTCCAAAATCTCTGCCATCCATACCTGTGTCTGGTTCTGGAACTTGCTTTGCCTCTACAGACCATGCTTTAGCATGCCTTGCAATTTCTTTTTCTTCAAAGCTGCCCGTAATGTAGCACGTAATAAGAACTAAGTCCATACTAAATAGGACTTTGGTGTGAAGTTTATGTTTAGCTAAGAGTTAGGCTTTGCTTAATGTTTGATGTAGGTGTCAGAAGTTTCTTCTAGACTTAATTCCTTTGTCTCCCTTGTGTTTGAGTTTATGTAGAAACTGTATCTTTCACCTCTCTCTGTTTTAAATCTATTATTGTTGGATTGCCATAGAAAGTATATTTTTCACTTCTCTCAGTTATAATTCACTGTTACTACACTGGGCTTTGTTGATGTGGTAATAGTCACGGGGTAGGCAAAGCTTTCTACATTGTGTGTTTTATTTAAATCTCAGAATTGTTTTAGTAGGCCTGAGTCCCTGGGATGTGACTTTTAGAAGAGGTTCTTAGCCTTTGTTTTTTTCCTCTCTTTATTTGGAACATGAAGAATAGCATGAGTTGGAGTTGTTTTATTGCCCTTCTAGGTCAGATAAGGCTGTGGTAAAGTAGTTTGCCTTCAGGGTAGGCCTTTGATATGGAGAATTGAATGTTCCAGGCATATTTCAAAGTGTTTACTTTTTCTCTGTGTGTTTTCTGAAGTGGTTACTTTTCCTTCACCCTTCCAGAAGCACAGAGGATCTTTTCTCTGATCTTTACTAGGAGAACCATGTGGGGCTTCTGGAGGTAAAACTCATAAAAATGTGAGCAATCTTCCAATAAATTGTCCTGCCAGGAATTTTTAACCCTCAAACTAGTCATGCGAAACCTCCAGCAATTAACTAACGTTTAAGTGTTCTTATTAGCTCCAGCACCTTATTCTCCCAGTAAGCCGAACTCAGCACTGATGTTCTATTTGTTAGTCTCTGTAATTTTCAGGATTTGGGGTTGTCGTGTTATCCAAGTTCTCTGCTAGCTGTAAGAATAGCAGGTGATTTTGTTCAGCTTTTTCCTCATTGTGAGCATAGGAGTGATGACTTTTAAGCTATTTAAATATCATAGCTAATACTGAAGACTTATGGATGATTTTCAACAGAAACTATGGAAGCCAGAAAACAGTGGAATAACATATGTAAAATACTGAAAAAAAAAGTAAATATCAACTCAAAATTCTATATCCAGCAAAAGTATATTTATAAAGCAATGAAGGCATAGTTAAAATGTTTTCCAACTATGAGAAATTCTGCTACCAGCAAGTGCACACCAAGAAATAAAAAATGGATAAAGGAAGAAAGATCCTAAGTCAGAAGTATGGAAGTACAGGTAGAAAAAAAAGTAAAGGGCATTATAAAGGTTACAGATGTGGGCACATGGAAAATATTATATTTTTAAAACTTCATGCTTGTATGTGTGTTTGTTAGCATATAAGACATTTTATAGGAAGTGGAAAATTTCTAGTTTAAAACATGTTGTAATTTAAAGCTGCATATTGAGAATGTTAGGCTAATGACTAGTATAGTAGCATAAAACTGTGAAACTATAAAGCTAAAAAATGAGAAAAAATGATTATTGAAAAGGAGGAGGTTGAAATAAGCACATATACAAGTTGTACTATTTTATTTTGCATTCTGCTGTATCATCTTGTGCATCCATTTTGGTTCACATACTTCAGTTTGGAGACCATTGGCTAAAAGAGCCCAGTATTAGACTCCGAAATCTTGAATGCACTTGACAGTTCCTCTTTATGTGGTATGCTGAATAATTTTCTTTGTTTAAACAGTAATTATTTAAGTGGTTGACATTTATTTTGTAAAAAGAACTTCATGTTAATCATATATTTTAGGCAAATAAATATCAAATGTAGATGGCTAGTCTACACTTCTACAATAATTCTATAGTAACAGTTGCAATTGCAATTAGTACACCAAAAGTCAGGTCACATATGAGACTTAAATTGATAAAATTATTGCTAGTTTTTGTTGCTTTCCAAAATAAATGTAAAGTATAAATAATTTTGGATTATATTAAAATTGTCATCTATAACATTTACTAACTGGTATTAGTGCCAAAACCTTGAATTTTCTGTGAACTTTACATTAGTAAATCTAGAAATGAAATTTTTATGTGAGACTCTTTGTACTAAATTATTTTCTGTGACTGCGATAAAAAAATTTAGGAAATGTGTTCTTTTATTATGTTTTATTAATTCAAACAATATTTGTAAAAATATAAATCACAGTGAGGGAATAAATCAGATGCTTGAGAAGTATTCCAATGTTATTCTGATCGCTAAGTGATCACCAGTATGTTTTCTATCTTATGTAGAAGATTGGGTAACTGCTAACGATTGTCTCTTTTGAGAGACAATCCATTTTCTAGTGAAATGATCAGGGAAGTTTGTGAAGAAGTGACTTTTCTTACTTTTAAAACATATATTGAAACCTTTTCACGTTTAATGATAATTGTCCAGTAAGATTTTTCATTATAGGAAGGAAACCCTTATATTTAGAACAAAGTATAAAAATCATCTTTCAGTATCCCCCAGCTGCTATCTTCTCAGAGATAATCACTTACTGGATTCTGGTGTGCATTTCTAAGCAGGCAATCATACATTCTGCAAACAAGGCAGTGGTAGCTCTTCTTTTCCAATATTTATACTAATTGTATTAGACTTGTCCTGTGTACCCTTTTTGGTCCTCTGTGGTTCACCTGTCCCCAGTCTTGCATAATGTCCCCCATGTTCACTCCTTGCCCCAACTTCATGACTTCCCTCTTAATAATAAGGTATAAGATACTAGACATTTTCAAGCATGTGAAAACCAAAAGTTTGGTCGTATTAACTCCCAATGAGAAACCAGTAGAGCATAGGAGTTAATGGGTGAATCTTAACTCCATTTTTTTTGTCCAAGACTAGGCTCTTTGAAGATAACACTGTAGATAGAGCAACTAGTTGTGCTTGATTGCAAATAGTGGCCAACTCAGTAAAGCAACTTTGTATTGTTTGTTTTGTTGTTCTTGTTTCCTATATTGCTCCTGCCTCTCTGTGATTTTACAGCTGTCTGTCATAAACACTGGTGACTGGTTCTAGGACCTTCAAGGATAGCAAAATCCAAGGTTGCGCCAGGTTTTTACAGTCAACCAACTGTGCTTCTGAAAAAATAGTAGCACATCAATTTTTGCCTCAAGGTCTGCTTCTTTGGAAATCTAAGCTAAGACACCACTCACCACTATTTGCATGTCCTTATTACATTGACTGGGACCTCTAGAAACATGCTTGTTTGTGTTTTTGTTTTTTTTTGAGCTGGAGTCTTGCTCCGTCACCTAGGATGGAGTACAGTGGTGTGATCTCAGCTCACTACAACCTTCACCTCCTGGATTCAAACAATTATCCTACCTCAGCCTCCGAAGTAGCTGGGATTATAGGTGTTCATCACCACACCTGGCTAATTTTTGTATTTTTAGTAGAGATGGGATTTCACCATGTTGGTGAGGCTGATCTTCAACACATGACCTCAGGTGATACATCTGCCCACCTCAGCCTCCCAAAGTGCTAGGATTATAGGTGTGAGCCACCGCCCCGGCCTAGAATCATGTTTTAAAAAGGTGGTTATGATAGAGATTTCTTAAATGTCTGAAAATAACTTTATTGGCCTATTCATTCAAATTATAATTTTTATGTATAGACTTATAAATTCAAAGTATTTATACTCTAAAATGTAAAAATTTTTGCTGTGGCTTTAGCTGTGATGAGAATTCTAATGTCGATTTTACTTTATATTTTAAGGGATCATATGCCATTCCTTTTAGAAGACTTTAGAATTTTCTTTTTGTCATTAGCTTATTACCTTTATTCTTTTTATTCTTACCTTTAATGGAAGGTATCTTTATATAAGTCTTTTGTTCTATAATATATTCCAATTTTGTTTCTGATATTGTTTTTCCATCTGAAGACTTGAGTCTTCAGTCTGAAAATAAAATATTTTTTGGGGCTTCTAACTTTTAAATTTCTTCCTTTCATTCTTTCCTTCTAATAATTCTCTGGGGACTTGATGTTGGAGTTCCTAAATACATACTTTGTGTCTTTCAAATTTGATATTAACAATTTTCATCTCTTTGTGATTCACCTCTATAGTCTAGAAAGGTATTTGATTTTAATTTTCACAGTACTGATTTATTCTTCATTCATTTATTCTGTTATTTGGCTTTTTTGGTAAGTTTTTAACTTCGACAATGATATTTATTTTTTCTCATACTGATTCTTTTTCATAGTCTCATCTTATTAGTCGTATGGTATTAATAGTAACTTCCCCAGTCACTTTGAAAAATTATAATTTTTAAATTTGTGTTTATTTCTTAATATTCCTTTTCTATGGGCTTATTTGTCCTGTTTGTTTTTTTCAGTCTTTCTATTTCCTGCTGTTTATTTTCCATAATGACAGATAAAGCTTAATCACTGGCTAGGTTTTGCTTAAGCAATCAGGAGTATTTTTGATTTTTATAGATGGAATGCCTAGGAGTGACAAAGCATGCTGAAACAAGATCTCTATCGTCCATTTCTAATCTCCGTTTTCTTATAGGTTCTTTTTATTTTCAGACAGCAATATCATAGTAGCAGAGATGGCCTCTGCCAATTCCAGGCTGGTATAATACCATCTAACAACACCGAAACACAAGCTTTGCTTTTGACAACTTCAGCAAATATTCCAGAAAATAATCTGTTCAGCCTGATTTAGATCACATACCGTAAGTTCATTATAAAAGAATTACCAAGAAAATACATGTTAATTATAACACATTTCAGTCCCAAATCAAACATAATACTCTTTTCAAAAATAGTCCTCCCACTCTTATTTCAAACTAAGAGATAGATCTTTTCAAAGTCTTGGGTTATAGAAATCAATCATTTTTTTCCAATGAGATTTAAAAAGTGAATGCTTCTTCTTCAAATTGCTGTCACTCTTTTCCTTGCAACTCAAGGCTTTAAAATTTTGCCTTTTGATATGATATCACAAACAAGTTTTTTATTAGAATAAATGCCAAGATATTAGATAGTTCTCTTCATAGAACCCAGATGAAAAGGTGAAATTCTGTGAAAATGTAAAATGTTGCCATTTATTTACATCTTCTGTATTTGAGAGTTCATTCCTCACCCTCCATGGAATACTTGAACAAAATACAGACTGAAAACTATAAGAAATCACATATTTTTTAAGTATGTTGGTTTATAAGTTCGCATTTATTACAGGGTTTAGTTTAAGTTCTATAAACTTAAAAAGATCATATATAACTTATGACTTCAAAGAATGGTTATTCTGTATAATCTCATCCACTTACAATCAAATCTATAAATTATTCAAAGTTTAAAACATCAGTAGAGTTATAGATTAAATTGTATTGATTTAGGATAGGAGGACTAGCCTATTGGAAAGGGAAATATTTTCAGTACAAAGAGATTGCTACCAACTAGTGAGAAGTTGAAGAAAGAACTGTGGAGATCAGCATGAACCTGGGACAATTGCATAAGGAGAAGAGCTCTAACCTAGAGATAAAAAGCCTATTTCAGAAAAGGATCAAAGTGCTGATGAGAGAAAAACTGCAAAGAGCAAATTGCTGGAGGAGATCATAGAAATAAGCTCTCTCCTCTTGAAATGAACTTGCTGAAATTTTGTTGTACCATTGAAAAAATGCTTTAAATACATCACTGAAGGGTTTCTTCAGAGACTCTCTCTAACAACCAAAAGTTCTTTGGTTGAAAGAGGGAGAAGAAAAGGTTTTATTATGTAATGTGCTATGCTTGCTTTGGAAAACTTTTCAGGTATTGCAACATCTATTGTATACATATACATGCAAAAAAATGGTACACAGAGACACGCCCTAGTAAACAAACAATGCTAATTCAAACGAGGAAAAAAAGTGCATTCTGAGGTGCAGGCTAGAAGATGGATATAATAGAAGCCAGGTTACTCTTGACATGATAGATTTAACACTCTGCTTAAGGTGATTGTTGACAGATTCCATAGGTCTGTGTATTAATCCATTTCTGCTACTGTATAAATTACCACAGACTGGGTACTTTATATAGAAAAAAGATTTATTCAGCTCGTTGTTGTTGAGACTGCAAAGTCCAAGAACATGGTAGTGGCATCTTGTGAGGCCCTCTCGTTGCTTTATTTCATGGAAGAAGGATAAATGAACATCCAAGGCAGAGAGAGGAGAAATTGGGTCAAACCTGTTCTTCTTATCAAGAGCCCAGTCCCAAGATAACTAACCCATTCCTGTGATAGCAGCATCAATCTGTTCTTGAGGGCAGAACCCTCATGCTCCAATCATCTTTTAAAGGTTCCATATCCCAATACTGTGATTCTGTCGATTAAATTTCAATGTGAGTTTTGAAGGGGACGTTCAAATGATAATTTGTAATTTAGCTAATTATGAGCTTGAGCAACTAAAAGCAAAAGGCTAGAGTGTAGAAATAAGCTTTAGGCAGTGAGTGAGGTGACACTGAACATTCATATTTTGTTGTGGCTTTATGTTCTCACAGGTACAGCATACAAAATTCCAGTAAAGTGCTTAAAAACACCCTCTATTTCTTTATAAAAATGACTCTGGAATCAAATCCAGATGCCCGTGGTGGAGCTTTATTAGAAGTATTAATGGTTTTATCCAGAAATTAACAGTCTCAATAAATAAAAAATGAATGTCAAACTATATGGCAACATGCAAATTTAAAGTTATCAATCCTACCATAAGTACTATATGAAAACAAGAAAAACTGATTGTGAACCTGATTCAGCAAATGTTTCAACTAGTACAAAATTTGTTCTTACTGTGAAAGATGAAACTTTAGTAAAAACTGAAAAAAGCAATTAACTTGTAAGTTACATGAAACATGTAACTTCAGAGGAAAATGTGCTTTTGGAGACATTTCTTTTAATAGCTGCGTAAATACACTATGGTCCCATAGTATAGATGCATTTAAAGTCTGAAGGTATCATTGACATTTTTCAGTTATATTTCATTTCATTTTTAAAAATAAAATTCATGCCTCTTGAATTTGAGAAGGTCTCAGAAAGCACTTTACCAGAATTTGAAGGGTGTTCTGTATTCACTTACCATTATCAGGAAGAATTCATAATGTAGTATAAATAAAACATGATTGGAATCCAGGAAATCTGGATTCTAGACTTGACTTTACCATGGGCTAGATGTGTAATTTAGTTCAGCCCATATGATCTTTGCCTGCGTTGTACGCTTTCTCTTTTAACCGCAGGGAGCGAAGTAGTAAAGGCAGATAGAACTCTTCTAATTCTAAGTTGCTGTGCTTCCTCTGATGTTCTTTGTACACAAAAGAAGTTATCACTGTCCCAAAGTGTGTGCAGATGATTATAAGCCACTTCAGCTGCTCCTCACTTTGCATGTTGGCAGAACTACAACTAAAAAAAGCTTTCCTGCCATGAGATGAGTAAGAGATTGAGATCCATCCACTCTGTGAGCAGACTGGCTTCTCTTCTCTCTGCCATACGCCCTCAGAATGAGTGGGATGTGACTGCCAAGCCAAACTTGATGAAACTGTGTATTTGAACATTAGCCTAAAATACAGAAAAAGTTAAATGCTATTACAACTGCCTACAGTTCCATCTACCCTTCAACTAAGTATTCATTGATGGGATTCTGTCATTTTAATACATTTTGGTATTCAAATATTTCTGTAGCGTTCCCCCTTCATCCTTTTTATCCTTGAGAATAATGTTTATGGCATTGTCTTTGATCTTTGAAGACATATAAAGAGGAGGAAGTAATGGGTTTGATAATACAAATCACTTATGCTCTATATTCATCTGTGACTTTTGTTAGAGAGAATTAAAGAAGAGCAAGAGTTCTGGAGCTCATGTCAACGCCATGCGTTTGCCAAAGGTCCCAAGACAGATGTCAAGATAAAGTTTTATGATACATTTAATTTTAAAGGGCAGAGACTTTTATAATGCTTCTTGATAGCTAAGATGTTTAATCACTAAAATAGAATGAGTTTTTCAGTCAGGCTTCAAAAATCCGTTCAGGTCTGACCACATCTGTGAATCTGGGCTGTTCCTGCTGAGCAGATGTGGTTGTTCATTTCCCCCTCTGTTCCCTGTTCCACAGTCCATTTTGGATACATGCACTGTAGCACCATCACTATTAAATAAAATCTGTGTACTTACCTGTTTACAAATACAATGGAGCAGTATTCGAGGACAGACTTGCTCATTTTTTTTTTTTTTCTAATCTAAAGGCTAGAAGCCACCTAGCACATAGTAGTTTCTTAGTAAATGCAGATTGAATAAAGGTGTGAGCCATGCTTCCCAAATTCTAGTTGTACCCTCTGGGATTTCTGTTACAGATATTCAATAGATGATGGTGGTGCTTTGCTCAACAAATTAATTATCAGAATTTAAGAGATATTGAGGTTGTCTTTCTGAAAATGAGAGAACAATATTCTAGCTAATGTTTATTATATCAGATATTCATATAGAGCTTAATTTTTGACAGGCTATGTGCTAATTCTTTACATGTATTAACTTATTTAGTCTTTACTCAAACATATGTGAAAGATAGCATTATGATTCCCACTTTACAGATAAGGAAACAGACACTGAAAGACTAAATAACTTCATCTGTGTCATACAGAAATTGATAGGCCTAGGATTCCAAGGCATGCAATATTGTTTCAGTGTTTGTGTCATTAACCGTAACGCTGGTTCCTTGGAACTATGCTGTCATCAGCCAGGTAAAACTATGCTTTTAGGATTAATAAAGCTGACAAATAGTTAAGATTGGAGAACATTATTCAGAGGAGTCCTTAGTCAGTTATACTAGTTAATATATTTCATTTGAGGTTGTTTATATTATTTAAAAATAATTAGCTCGATAAAATAAATGCAAATGAAATGCATTGTTAATCTAAGGTTGCCCAAAGGAATGGAAGAAAAGGAGAAAAAAAGCCAAAAGTCAACATGCACTTGGCCTTTACTGTAACACATTTTGAATTTTCTAGGTCCCGAAGTTATTAGAGTATTGAACAAATTATAAATATATATTATTTGCTGTATTTTTTTTTTAACTGAAAAAAAAAGTGTTGATAAAGCTGTAAGACTTAAGGGGGCATACCCTGAATTATGGAAGGATTTCTTATTTCTTCAACTTCAGGTTCTTGTTGGTAAGCCCTAAGTATTATAAATTAGTGTATCAGGACTTGACCTCAGGACTTGACAGGATTTCTAGTAGTTCTAAGTTGAATTCCTTTTAGTGAATAAATTACATCTTATTTACATTGAGTGCTAATTTTTGTTTTGCTTAAGAAAACATAAAGTCACTTAAGGTACTCTACATATAATAATTTTTAAATTTGGAAATTGAAGTAGATATTATTAACGTAGAAAGTTGTTTACTAAAGTTCAATAGATACTGTATTTAGTATAGAAGATTTGCTGCACCATAGTCATCCGTGATAAATTACTTTTCTCTACAAAGTATTTCTCCATATTGATACGTATTTAGAGTATACGCTAACAAAACTGAACTAATAACTATGATGAAAATGGCATTTGCAGAGGCTGATTAGTTTTTAAACTGCTAAATATAGTATCTAACAATAATGCTATAAAGCACTATGTCTGAAATAAATATTTTAAATTACAGATTATGACTAGAGCAGTGAAATTATATTATACTGAATTCCATTGAGTATAATAGCTTATAATAATTTAAGCTTCCCAATGCATTGAGAATAATAGAATAATTTTCAATATTCAGGAAATCTGAATACTTGGTAAGGTCTCATTCCAGAAAATTCTGGGCAACTACACAAATAGAAACTATGGGTGTTGTATGTCATGAAAATCAACTGACATTTTAAAATCTTCTTGCTTATTTACCTGTTGGCATCTGGCATCTTTCCAACTATTTATTTATTTCTCCTTCTTGTTGTGTGGCTCTTGTAATAATACAGGCTTCTGAAGGGTTTTCTCTGACCTGCCTGACTGCTACTTTTTAGTCTGTTTGCCAGTTCTGCATCCTCTACCCAATCCAGAAAGGTAGATATACTTCCACTTTCATAGCCCAGACAGCTTTTTCCTTTGGCAGTTATGTAATTTAACGTCTCCATTTGAATTACTAATTTATCTTTTTCCTGCTTCAAAAATGTTTTAATGAAACAGGTTACAATATCTATGTTCTTGGATAATGTTCCCTGTATAGCCACGCGTAGCTTAATGACAGGGATACATTCTGAGAAATGCATCATGATGTGATTTTGTCATTGTGTGAACAGTAGAGAGTGTACTTACACAAACCTAGATGGTATAGTCTACCACGCACCTAGGCGATGTGGCATAGCCTGTTGTTCCTAGGCTACAGACCTGTGCAGCATGATACTGTCTTACTACTGTAGGCAATTGTATCACAAGGGTAAGTATGTATCTAGACATAAAAAAAAATGTGTGGTAAAAATAAGGCAGGAAAGATTAAAAATGGGCTAGGTATGGTGGCTCATGCCTGTTATCCCAGCACTTTCGGAGGCTGAGGTGGGCATATTGCTTAAGGTCAGGAGTTCGAGACTGGCTTGGGCAACATTATGAAACCCCATCTCTCCAAAACCTACAGAGTATTAGCCAGATATAGTGGTGTGAGCGTGTAGTCTTAGCTACTAAGGAGTCTGAGGTGGGATGATCATTTGAACCCAGGAGGTTGAGGCTGCAGTGAACCATGATGGTGCCATTGCACTCCAGCCTGGGTGATAGAGTGAGACCCTGCCTTAAAAAATACATAAATAAATAAAATAAGAAGATAAGAAAAGATACATCTGTGTAGGACACCTACCATGGATGGAGATTATAGTACTGTTAATTGCTGTGTTTAGTGGGTGAATGGTAACTGAATGTGAAGGCCTAGGACATTGCTGTCCACCACTGCAGACTTAAAAAACACTACACTTAGGCTACACTAACTTTATTTTAAAAATTTCTTCAATAAGAAGTTACCTTAAGCTTACTGTAAGTCTTTTACCTTATAAACGTTTTAAATTTTTTTAACTTTTAGACTCTTTTGTAATACATTTAGCTTAAGACTCAACAGTACATACAGCTATACAAAAATATTTTCTTTATATCCTTATTCTGCAAACCTTTTTTCTATCTTTAAACTTGTTTTTCTACTTTTAAAAAAATTAAAACTGAGACACAACCCACACATTATCTTAGGCCTACACAAGTTCAGGATCATCAAATTTACTGTCTTCCATCTCCCCATTTTGTCCTACTGGAAGGTTTTCAGAGGCAGTAGCATGCATCGAGCTGTCGTTCTCTATAATGGTAATGCTTTCTTCAGGATCACCTTTTGAAGGACCTGCATGAGGCTGCTTGACAGTTACCTTTTAAAAAATATAAGTAGAAGAAATACACTTGAAAATAGTAACACAGTAGCTCATCATCATTATCCAGTGTTACGTACTGTACACACCTGTACCTGCTTTATTTTACATGGCTGGCAGCACAGTCTGTTTATACCAGTATCACCACAGACACATGGGGAATGCCTTGTGTTATGATTGTATAGCAGCTATAATGTCACTAGGTGATAGGAAGGTTTCAACTCCTTTATAATCTAATGGGACCACCACCACATGTGTGTTTCGTCATGGACTGAAAGTTTGTTATGGGGTGCTTTACTACAGTTGATAATGACACCAAAAGCCATTCCATGGCTTAAGCCAGAAATAAGCCAGTCATTCTTTTCTCTTCTTCTTGTCTTTTCACATCAATAACCAATAACTCTGTATTCTACCACTGAATATTCTAACATTTGTTCCATTTCTTTCACTTCCTCTCTGTTCTTCCCTCATGCAAGGAGCAGCTTCTTTAAAGAATAATTTAGAATGACACTGAGAGTTTTACCTCCATACCATCTTACAAACCCTACATACTTTTTATCTCTGTTCATTCCAGTCACCAGTTACCACCAGATGTTGGAGCTCTGCAGTTTATATTATTATTCTAGTCTTATTACTGTATTCCTTTTGATATCCTCTAAGCAGACCTAAGCACCCACACATCTTTCCAACAGCAACTCCTAGGTCACCCTCTCTGTAATCAGAAAGCTCCCTTGTATCTTTAACCTCCTCTTAGAATATTTTTCTTTCATTCTTGCCTTCAGTGAAATCTAGAAAATAACTAGGTTCATTTTTTCTTCTTTTTCATAAGTTGAGGTTGTTTTACTTCTTACTCACCACAGGATCTAGGTATATTTCTTAGAATTTCTTACTTTCCTTTTTTACTTATAATCCATTACTTCCTTGAATTCGTTTATTTGAGATTCATTACTCTGGATAAAATACCTTATCCATCTCATTTCTGCTGTCATCTAACAACTGACTTTTCACCAGGTTTGTTCTTGAAAAACTAAATCTTGATTTTCAGTTTTACTCATGTCACTTTTCTTGATGACTTTAATATGTACAAATCCTGTACCCTGGCCTCTCAGCTTCCTGACATCCTGTCTTCCAGTGACCTTTACATTTATTATATCACTGCCTTTCCCTTTTATAAAAATATTCACAAGCCCTGTTATCACCAGACTTTAAAAACTGAGATCCAAAGTAATCCATTCTGAGGCAAACAACTTTATTTTTATAGCTTCTATCAGATATTTCTATGGCCACAATATCTGGCTTCACTAAGCTTCCCAATGCATTGACTTCATCACTTTTTAAATATCCATAAGCTTCTTAGATCTGCCTTGCTTCTGTGGTCCATAAACGGTTTTCTTTTTTGCAAATATTTTCATTTGCTTGTCTGTTTCTTCCTCTGTTTTACTCACCTAGAAAAAAAGCTAGCTCTGGGTGAACCCTGCCACCTCTCTTTTCTGTGTCTAATGTGAACTGTAAAGCTTGGAGGACATTACCCAACTGAGCCAAGGGGTTCACTTATACATTTTGATTACATATTTAAGCTCATTAACTTAATACATTTTGACTTATTGTCAGCATGGCCCAACAATCATATTATATGACAAGCTGGCTGATTTCCTCACTGTCTGAAACTGTTTCACACCACTTTGTTGGTTATCAAACATTTAATTATTCATTGGAAGCAGAAACTAGTTAGCTTCTCTCCAATTTCCTCTTTCTCCTGGACTCACAAACGGACTACATTTTCCAGAGCCCTTTGCAGTTAGATGTAGCCATATTCCTGAGTTGCATCCACTGAAATGTAGGCAAATGTTATATCCATCACTTTCAGATCTGACCCATAAGAATATCTTCTACACACCACACAATCCTCTTTCTTCATCTGCTGACTGAATAGAGAAGATTCTGAAGAACTAAAAGATGATGAAGTCACAGGTTGGAAAGAACTGGGTCATGAGTGACTATGAAAAAGATAACTTGTGTACACAATAAATACATCTTTGTTGCTTTGATCTTGTGGAAAAGCAGTGCGTTAAACATTTTGTGCTTTTTTAAAATTTTTAAAATAATTGCTATTATTTATTCCAATTAATCCAATATCCTCTCGTTCTACTGTATTCTCAGACAATGAGCTTGTTACTTAATTCATCAAAAAAACTGAAACCACCAAAATGAGATTCTCTATATTTTCCATCCCAAACCTTGCAGCCTGCTTATACTTGTGTCCATTTTTTCCCTTTTTCCTTTCTTTTGCAACAGAATAACCAGCCCTCCTTCTTTTCAAGGACAATCACTGATAGTCCTCTGGGTCCGTCCTTTGAAACCTTTTCAGAAAAGTGTTTTCGTTCAGGTCGTTATCTCCATTATCACCTTCAGTATCAGTGTTCTAGACATATAGAATCCTTCATGTCAGCATAGAAACATTCTCTAGTTTTCAGTACTTGAATGAAAACCTTGCTTTAAATCTACATGTCCTTTCCATTATGCATTTCTTTGTCTTTTCTCTGTCTTATTCATCACCAAACCTTTTCAATAAATTTTCTACATTTACCCTCTTTCTTACATTTACTTACCTTATTTCCATCCATTGGTTTTATAATTTTTTACAGGGTGGAGTGAGGGAACCAGAACATTGTAGAAAAACACAAAGAAGAAAATAATAATTTATATTTCTACCATTGTAGTTAGTGATGTTTAACATTGTGAGGTTTTTTCCTTTTGTGTTTTATATTTTTTACAAATCACTTTGTTTCTGCAAAAGTGGTAAAAACTAATTAATTATAAAGCTTTCAAATCGTGCACAGAAATTATAAGAATGAAAGTTTTGAAAAAATCTGAAAAGCACTCCTTCAGAATTACCTTCATGTACACAAAGAAAATTGTATATGTCATTCTATACATAAACAAATGACCGATAAATATATATTTTTAATTAAATTATACTATCTACATTATTTTATATAAAATATTGTTTTCTTTTCATTGAATTTTGTTACCCTTAATTTGTGTTTCTATATTAGTGTTATATACACTGTATATTTATTACTTATTTCTTCTATAGAAATGATCATTCTTAATATTGTTCTGATTTGTTTTTCTGTTTCATTTGGTTTATGTTTACCGTCAATCACTTTGTGCTTATTTTGTGTTTTCCATTTGATCCTTCTCTTATATTGCTAAATTGCTTTGTCCAAATCTTTGTCGAGAAGAATTTTTAGGTTGTATATTCTTTGATAATTTTCAAATCTGATATGCCTATGGTCATTATACTTGACCGATACTTTGGCTGGGCATAATCCTTTGGGTCATGCTATTCTAAGAACTCTGTAGAAATCACTTCATTGTATCCTGGCTTTGAAGGTTGCCAAAGAGAACTTTGACATGTCACTGATTTTCTCCTATTATATGTGATTTGATTTTTAATTTCAGATGCCTAAAAAAGCCTTTAAAGAAATAATACTTAAATATCAACTTAGCTTATAGTTTGATATTAAGATTTCTATATCAAGTTACCCTGGAGCCCCACATTTTCTTTCAATCTGCAGGTTCAGTTATTTTTTTTTATCAGAGAAATTCTTTTGCATTAAATTTTACAATACTTCTGTTCTCTTTTGTTTTGTTTTGTTTTTTACTTCAAGAACAGAAATTACACTTGTGTTGGCTTATCTTGTTCTATCCTTTGTGTCAAATTTGTCTCTTTCGAATTTTTTTAATCTTTTTATATATACGTGATGATCTCAAACCCTTTTACCATGTTAGCCATTTTAGTTTTAGCGGAGTAATTTTTGTGTGTTTTCTAATATATTAATTCTATCATAACAATTTTATCTTCATTTTCCTCTTATATTTGAAATTATAGTCAAATTGTTTTTTATTATTTTACCTTGGATCTTCTATTTTATAGAAATCTTATTTTTTCTAATTTGTTCTGCTATATGAAGCAATTTTAAAGAATTTCCTTCTGTATCTCAAGATATGTTTCCTTATTGGTTGGGCTCTTTCTCTTTTTTCTCCTTACTTTATTTTTTAGGTAGCTTTGCCTTAATATGCTTGCTTAATTGTCATGCCAGTTCCTTGTATGTGTCTCATTTATACCGTGTTGTGTCTGCCTGAACACTCGATTTGTTTAGATAATTGGGATAGTAACTAGGCTCTCTTCACACAGTACTGAGGCCAGCTTTGTTTTATTTTCTCTAAGAGATGTGGTGTGAAGTCTAGAGGTACTTCCTTTATCCAATAATTGTGGGATAGGGAACAAAATGGGAATGAAAGTGGTGGCAGTGTCATTTGCAGCAGGATCTCTGCTTTCTCTGCTTTTCTCTTTTGAGTTTTGCCTCTGTGTGTGTGTGTGTGTGTGTGTGTGTGTGTGTGTGTGTGTGCGCGCGCGCGCGTGCGCGCACCATACCAAGGATTGCTTTTCCTAGTTATAGACAATAGTGAATTGAGATTTAATGAGTGTATACAAATGTAAGGGCCCTCATCATGGAAAATAATGCAACATTCTGAATATAAAATTAGGTTTAAAGTCTTATAAGAGACTCCCGTAAGTGAGGGAAGCCTGAGGTTTAAGCTTCCTTAGCCTTCAGTAAATCTTCCTTAACTGGGTCTACTCTATATCCATGTGACTTCAGATTACTATTCTTATGGAATGTGTAGTGCACAAGTCTTTTCTTCTAATGAAGTCATCCTCTTTGTTCTCCATTTCTAGTTTACAGCAGTCTTTCCAGATGTTGTTTCCTTTGCTTCATGGCCTGAAGAAGAGAAAATGAATGTGCTACCTTTGGTTGTTTCATTAAAGAATTTGAGATAATGCTCAGGACTCTGCAAACACCATCATGATTTTGGGACATGGGGATAGGATCTGTGCCGTGCTCACTTTTCCCACTCTCTATGAAACCTCAGACTTCTTCTTTTCCACATTTACCGATGTAGGTTGTTATTACCACTTGTTTGGCTACTATTTTTAAATTTTATCTAGGTTTTATTGTATTTCAGGAAAGAAGACACACGTTTTGTGAAGAATTTCTTAGAGAAGCCCCGCACCTTCTCTGCTCCTTTCAAAGGTGCAGTGACCTCTTTCTCTGAAATTGTCTTCCTAGATATCTCAACATAGTTCACCACAATTGTTCACTGGCTTTCTTTTGAAGATTAACCCGCCTGCCTATGCTTCCCTGAAACGGCCTTTTCCTACTTCATTGGCAGACATTTTTGCTGTCTCTCTGTTAGAGTTTTCTTTCTTAATTCTGAAGTAAAGTTTTCTTCAGAGTTCAATCTTACGCCATCTTCTTTTTCTCTACACTTGTTCACTGGCTCAATACCGATTGCATGCTACAGATTCCCAAACTCATGTTTATAGCAGACTCCTCCTTTAAGCTCCAGAAATGAATACCTATCTCAACTTAGATATTTCACAACTATCTGACACTTACCTGAACAAAGCAGAATTTTACTTTCCCTTTCTTAACTCTACCTTGGATTCCACATGAATTCTTCACTTTAGTAAATATAAATAATAAATTCTATTTTTGCTCATGTATTTACCGTTGATAAAACACATGCATAAAAGGTATTTATAAATAATATATATGTACAATGCAATGGTTATTAATATGGGTTGTGTATCCCTTATTCGAAATGCCTGGGACAGCAAGTGTTTTGAAGTTTGAACTTTTTCAGAATTTAGAATATTCTCATATATACATAATGAGATATCTTGAGAATGAAACCAAGTCTAAACACAAATTTACTTATGTTTTGTATACACCTTACACACATAGCCTGAAGGTAATTTTATATAACATTTTTAATGTTTTTGTGCATAAAGTAAAATTTTGACTGCCTTTTGGCTGAGACCCATCACATGAGGTCAAGTGTGAAATTTTCCACTTGTGGTGTCATGTTGATGCTCAAAAAGTGTCAGATTTTGGAGCATTTTGGATTTTAGATTTCCAGACTAGGGATGCTTCCCCTGTGCTTCCTATGAGCTTAAGAAATAGGCCTAGGCTGGGCGCAATGCCTCATGCCCCTAGTCACAGCACTTTGGGAGTCCGAGGCGGGAGATCGTGAGGTCAGGAGATCGAAATCATCCTGGCTAACACAGTGAAACCTTGTCTCTACTAAAAATACAAAAAAAAAAAAAATTAGCCAGGCATAGTGACAAGTGCCTGTAGTCCCAGCTACTTGGGAGGCTGAGGCAGGAGAATCCCTTGAACCCAGGAGGCAGGGGTTGAGGTGAGCTTAGATCACACCACCGCACTCCAGCCTGGGCCACAGAGTGAGACTCTTGTGTCAGGAAAAAAAAGAAAAAGGAAAAAAGAAAGAGGCCCAATATTAGTGGCTTTGAAATCCCTAGTGTGCTCCCTTCAGATGTGTCCCTTTGCCAACTCCCTCCTTGAATCACAATCTTGTCTTCTCTTGATTTTCCTTATAGTGTTTCCATATATATGCAGATATCTGTAAAGTTGTGTGTGTGTGTATCTGTAGGCAGGTAGCTAAATATAACTTTATATGACTCTTCCCATATATATGTAGACATATAGATAGAGCTAGAATATATATATAGAAATACATATATTTCTAATTTCAGAAAAAATTTAATAAAAATATAGTGAGTCCTGAAAGTGAGTGACATCAATATGAAAATATGACATATAACAGAGGTACTAGACATCATTGTGGCAAAACTATTGCATAAATGGCACTGGGACAGTTAAATCTGTGTATGGAACAAAATTAAATTTGTTGTCTGTATCACACTATTCATACAAAAACACTACTTACACAAAAACAAGAAACAAGGCTTGGGAAATAGAGGCGGCACACATCAGAACAGAAGTCATATTATCCTCTTATACTTGGCGGCCACTGTCTTCACAGTTCAGCCATTATCAAGAGAAATCATAAAAATAAAGAGCAGATAAATTTATGAGGAGAGAAATATGGTTACAAAAAGAATTGACAGTTGTAAATCAAAATAGAAGCAAAATTGTAAGCCAAGCAACTGGTTTAAGTGAGAAAGAGAAAATTAAAATTTAAACAAGAGGCTAAAATATAGAAAATTATTAGGGTAAAGATTTAATGTTTTAGAATGAAGTAATAAAATAAAAGTTATGGAAATTTTTAAAGTGATAAAGTTACTATAAATGTAATACTGAAAAGATAAAGACTTAAGAAACATTTTAAAGAAATGGAATTAAGGATTCACAGAAGGAAAGAAAAAGAAAAAACAGGAAAACATTAGAAAGAGACAAGGCGGCAGGGCGTGGCGACTCATGCCTGTAATCCCAGCACTTTCAGAGGCTAAGGCGGGAGGATCACAGTCAAGATATCTGGCCAACATGGTGAAACCCGTCTTTACTGCAAATACAAAAATTAGCTAGATGTGGTGGCACACACCTGTAATCCTAATCCTACTGAGGCAGGAGAATTGCTTGAACCCAGGAGGTGGAGGTTGCAGTGAGCTGAGGTTGCGCCACTGAATTCCAGC